>NW_005871121.1:4875464-4887425 GCF_000147115.1 Myotis lucifugus
TACTTCAATGGAGTTGAATTCAGACTTAATTATGGCTTCTTTCCCAATTGCAATAGCTTTGAATAAAGTCTTCCTTGCTGTTTAACCTTGTCTGGTACAATTTTTGTTTTGACAATGGATGTACCACATTTTATTTATCCATTCATCAACCGATGAATAGTTAGGTTGTTTCTTTTTGGGGGGCTATTATGAATAGAATTGATATTAATATGTATGCATGTATTTGTTTTTCTACTTAAAAATTAAATATTAGGTTCCTACTCCATTTATCAAATAGAGTTATCCCATAGTATGGTGGTCATTTATGGTTAAAGTGTTTCTTCATGATCATCAAGGAATCTATCCAATTAAATGTTAGAAAACGTCTCAAAGGTCATTTGACTCAGACCTCAAGAGTCTACAAAAAAAAATAATTCCTGCCCTGGCTGGTTTGGCTCAGTGGATAGAGCATCAGCCTGCGGACTGAAAGGTCCTGGGTTCCATTCAGGTCAAGGGCATATGCCTGGATTGTGGGCTCGATCCCCAGTGGGGGGCATGCAGGAGGCAGCTGATCAATGATTCTTTCTCATCATTGATGTTTCTATCTCTCTCCCCTCTCCCTTCCTCTCTGAAATCAATAAAAATATATTTTAAAAAAATTCTTATTTTAGAGTAAGGTAATTTATGCCAAAGAAATATAAGTGGTGTGTAAAGGTAGTGACAGAAATGAACACAATACACATGGCTCCTGCCTCCTACTCCACTGAGCCTTCTCCAGTATCAGTGATTCCTAACAATCCTGAGTTATTTGTTACTATCCAAAGGTATGTTGCCTGAGCAGGAACCACTATAGCATGTATACCTTCAAGAGAAACAAATAAAACAAAACGATACAGAAATTATTTAGATATATAAACGACTGAGAATTGACTGTATACCTGATTTGAACTGGCTATCAATTGTAATTTTCCTCTGAAACTTTGCACTGACCACAGGGAACAGGTTTTTCATCCTATTATCTACACTAATAAAAGAGAAACATGGTAATTAGCGTACTACCGCTACCCTTCCCATTCGATAATCAGCATGAGTATATGCAAATTAACTGTCAGCCAAGATGGCGGCCGGCAGCCAGGCAGCTGGAAGCAAACATGAGGCTTGCTTGCTGCGGACTCCAATGTTCCCCGCCTCACTTGCCAGCCTCTGAGCTACAACTCTAAGCAACTATGTACTATGTTGCAAATAAGAAGATAAACAAAACTCCAGAAACCAGCTGGACTGAAAGCCAGGTGGACCAAAACTTTGTATCGATGTTTTCAGCAGCGAGGCCTCAGAGCTAAAGCTGGCCCAGAATAAAAAAAAAAAAAGAAAACAAGGAGCGGTTGGAAACTTCAGTCACTCGCCAGCCGGAAAACAGCCCTCAGCCCCTCACCCAGACTGGCCAGGCAACCCAGTGGGGACCCCCACCCTGATCCAGGACACCCTTCAGGGCAAACCAGCCAGCCCCCACCCGTGCACCAGGCCTCTATCCTATATATGCACCAGGCCTCTATTCTATATAGTAAAAGGGTAATATGCCTTCCAGCACCGGGATCAGCAGAGCAGTGAGGCTCCCGGCACCGGGATCAGCGTGACAGGGGGCAGCGCCCAAACCCCCTGATCGCCCTGCGGCTCTGTGTGTTACAGGGGGCGGGGCCACAACCTCCCTATCTGCCCAGCTCTGTGCCTGATAGGGGGGAGCTCCCCAATCCCCTGATTGCCCTGGGACTCTGTGTTTGACAGGGTGCAGCGCACCAACCCCCTGATCGACCCTGCTCTGTGTGTGACAGGGTGTGGCGTCCCAACCCCCCCCCTCCCCCCACGAGCCCTGCTCTGTGTGTGACAGGATAGAGCCATAACCTCTCCATCGGCCCTGCCCCGAGTGTGACAGTGGCGGCGCCCCAACGCCCTGATCGGCCCTGCTCTGTGGGTGATAGAGGGTGGCGCCCCAACCCCCCTCCACGGGCCTTGCTCTGTGTGTGACAGGGTAGAGCCATAACCTCCCCACTGGTCCTGCCCTGAGTGTGACAGGGTGCAGCGCCCCAAACCCCTTATCCGCCCTGCTCTGTGTGTGACAGGGGGCGGTGCCCCAACTCCTCTATCGGCCCTACTCTTTGAGTGACAGCGGGGAACTCCTTCAACTCCCTGATGGGCCCTGCTCTGTGCATGACAGGTAAGGAGCCCCAACCCCCTGATTGGCCCTGCTTCTTTGCGTGAACAGGGGGTGGCCCCGCAACCTCCCCATCGACCCTGCCTTGAGTGTGACAGGGGGCGGTGCCCCAACCCCCAATCGGCCCTACCCTGAGCGTGACTGAGGGTGGCATCACAACCTCCCAATCCGCCCTGCTCTGTGCATGACGAGGCGGCGCCCCAACTCCCCAATCGGCCCTGCTCTGAGCCTGACCAGGGGCTGCACCTAGGGATTGGGCCTGCCCTCTGCCACCTGGGGACAAAACGATACAGAAATTATTTAGATATATAACCGACTGAGAATTGGCTGTATACCTGATTTGAACTGGCTATCAATTGTAATTTTACTGACCACAGGGAACAGGTTTTTCATCCTATTATATATTATAAGTATAAATATTTTTAAATGTAAGACTTTTTGTCCTCTAATGCATTTTGATGATTTCCGATCAAAGACCATACAAAACCTACATTTAGCAAGTATTACATTGAAATAAAAAAACAGTAAATTCTTGTTTAAATGATTCAGTCTAAAAGATGACAGCAAATAGCAAATTTTAGCTTTCCTTGTGGGGCTCAAACAATGAGCACTTGTCCTTGGTTTTTAATTGCTTACATTAAGAAATGAAACAGAGGGCGGAATCTCAGAGGGAAGTAGGGGGGGTAGATGAGTGGAAGGTAATCAACCTAGGACCCTGTATGCATATATGCATGGCCCATGGACACAGACAATGGGGCAGTGAGGGCCTGGGGTGGAGGGTGGGAACAGGCTGGAGGAGGTCAATGGGGGGAAAAAGGGGACATGTGTAATACTTTCAACAATAAAGAATTATTAAAAAAAAAAAAAGAAGCTTTTTTTCAATACAAGATTCCCAGGTGTTGGTAGCTCCTTCAGTTCCTTTCTGTATTGTTCTCTTATTATTTCAAACAACCCAGTACACATTCATATGCTAATTGCATAGTCGTTGAGTGTGAGAGAGTATCTCCTTAGAGGTCTGATAGATAAGATGTGATAGCTCCAATGAACAAGAAAAAAGAAGCTAGGGTCACTGTTTTTCTTGCATTATATACTTTGAAAATCAGTATATAAAACAGAATCTATCAAAGTAAACATTTTAAACCAATTAAAATAATAAAATATACTTCTTTTTCTGTTTCTGTGAATTTTAGTTTCTTTAGTTTTATATATTTTTCTTTTTATTTAAATGTATTTGCCAGGTCTGTTTTGGTGTGTTCTGTAGTGTTAAAACTAAGAAATAAATTTCAGAAATGAATTGTACACATGATACACAAGAAAACATACATTAGAAAATATTTTTTAAGGCTACTCTAAAATTTGTCCTAAAATATTCTTCATGAAATGGTTTTATAACCTGCTACAAAAAAACGGAGAGAAATTTGCTTTATTTTATTTCAGTAACCTTAAAAGTATTTGTTGCAACATATTCGATCTTATACTTACCTTGAGCACGTAGATATATGCAAGTATGTATATATATATATATATATATAATATATATATTTTATATTCAAAGAACATAAAGAAAATATGTGTATAAAAGCTATAGGTAAAATTAGCATTTTTGCTCAAGTTTTTACAACAACGAAATCAGAGTGCTCACTTCCTATTAAAATATCATTATATTTCGAATTACAAAAATGCCTCTGATTTTGCCCTTAACTTAAAAATAGTCTCTGCTTCTTGCTGATTATCATGTATTCTACTTTATTGTCTGTATCCAAGTACATAATCTAGCAACAGTGCTCTGACAAAATACACACACACTCTTTAATGCTATAAAGTGGCTAAATATTATGATAAGGAGAAGAAATTCAGTGGTTTTTAGAAAAAGAAAAGAAAAAGCTTTCGGTGGAAAATAACCACAGATATAAGTTTGAAGTCTAGGATTCTAAACTAAATTTCTCTAATGGACTTTGCCAAAGTAGATGATACTAACAAATTTCACATCCTTTAAAAGAAAATCACGAAGGAACTTCAGAGGAGGGGCAAAGGAAGTCAGTTGATGGCAGAAATCTGGAAAGGCAGAGGAGAAATACATCAGAGATGAATCTTTAAAGCCCTTGATTAAGACCGACAAGGAGACTGGGAGACAGGGACTGACAGGTTCAAGTAGAGGAAAGACATGCGCACCAAGCAGTGGCAAATGCTGAAACCAAAGGTTTAATAGGCCAGTTGGGCCCTCATGTAGGGTCTGCATAGGTCACTAGGAACTTATTCTTGGTGACAGCTCACCATGATACAAAAGTCACATCAATTTCCATACTTTTTGTTTTCATCCAACTCTCTCCTCTTATCTACATTTCTTTTAAAAACAGGAAGGAAATAGTCTGCTGAGTTAACTGGAAAGTATAAATATATTTCATATACTGTGTATATTTTAAAGGGAATTACAGAAGAGTATGTAGCCTGGCTGGTGTGGCTCAGTGGTTGACCATCCACCCATGAACCAGGAGGTCACCAGTTCGACTCCCGGTCAGGGACCAAGCCAAGGTTTAAGGCTCAATCCACAGTAGGAGGTGTGCAGGAGGCAGCCAATTGATGTTTCTCTCTCATCGATGCTTCTATCTCTCTATGCCTCTCCCTTCCTCTCTCTATAAAATCAATAAAAATCATATTTAGTAAAAAAAAAAATAAGATTGTGTAATAATGCAATAAATATTTCTAATTGAAGTGAAAGAGGTTGGGGGTGGGTGGGTAAAGAAATTTAGGTGGCTGGTATCTGCTCGAAGGGGGATCTGGAAAACCTGAAGACAGTTTCGTGTCATTGGAGCAATTATCACCCACTAAATAATGTGGCAGTCAGACACCCATAAGACTTAAGTGGAGGGATAAAAAAGGGCGATCGCTACAGCAGTCATTAACCATCTATTACTAGAAACAAAATAATAGAACTTCCCTCTCAGTAAAGAAAAAAAAATCAGAAATATGAGGTCCTTTAAGAAGAGAATTAGCAGTTGATTAAAGAACACCTGTGAACACATCACCTAGCTTTGAAAGACCTTTATTTTGTCAGTATTCTATTATAAATCTTTGTTTGATAAGAAAGCTGAGTTTATGATCCAAGTGATCTAAACCAAAACCCTGATTAGATAACTAAGGCAAACTTTCCAAGTAAAATTAAATCTGCCCATGATATAGTAGAGAGTCTATATATCATACATGGCAGATTTTCTCTGGATTTTCCTGTCATTCAATATTACTGTCAAATTGTGTCATCATGTAGCCTGCCTTTACCAATGTGGATTATAAACTTTTATCCAGTATATGTGCAAAGACATTTGTGAAACATAATTTAGCTAAGTATGATGATTCAGGTAATAGGCTTGTTTAGGATACTGTTATAGTTCAAACATAATACTTCCTGTTTATTCTTCAGATATAATAAAACTCCCTAAAAAAGTACTCCTCTTAAAAATTATATATTTATATATAAATTTCCCCCTAAATCATTTGTTTCCCAATTTCAGCTACTGTTCAGTGTTAGTAAGAAGAATTCCACTGGTTTTCTCTTCTCTGTAAAGATTTAAAAATTAAAGTACTGCTTACAGTCTTGAAACTTAAATTTACAACTTAATGCCAAATAAGAGGGTACTTAATTCATATTGATAACAACAAGGAATTCTGAAAAAAGATGAATTACTAAAGTCCAGGTGACCTCTTCATTTAAAGATAAGGTTAAAAAGATGAAAAAGTATATTCTTGAGACACTATACTGAAAATGGGAAAATTATCCAGAGAGATGGAAAAATTAAATATCCTATATAATCCTATATAATAAAAGCATAAAATGCTTAGTGTCTGTTCATCCAGTCGGCCATTCAACCAATCAAAGCGTAATATGCTAATGATATGCTAAGGCGGCTCAACCACTCGCTATATGTGCACTGACCACCAGGGGGCAGACAGTCGACCAATTGACCAGTCACTATGACGTGCACTGACCATCAGGGGGCAGATGCTGCGACCAGTAGGTTAGCTTGCTGCTGGGGTCCAGCCAATCGGGACTGAGCAAGACAGGCCAGACAGGCCCTGGAGCCCTCCCACAGTCCCTCCCCGGCTGACCAATCTCCTGCGTCCCTCCCCAGCCCTGATCTTGCACTGGTGGGGTCCCTCAATCCAGCCTGAGGGACTCCACTGCCCCCAAGTGTATGAATTTTGTGCACCGGGCCTCTAGTAATAGATATAAAAGATAATTAAATAAGAGCACAAAGGGAGCTATTTCTTCCATATACTTATTTTGGTAGTCAGATATCTAATTAAATACACATTTCTCATAGGACTAAGGACAGACTTGGAGGTGAGCAATTAGATATTACTGTTCCCTAGACACTGAGGACTGTGTGTGCTTCCCTAAAAAGGATTTGTATGTTGGCAATTTATCTACCAAAGCTACTGAAAACTTTTCAATGAAAGCTCAAAATATTCACAAGCTTTTCTTGAAAAAGTAACCAGTGTATTTTCTTATACTCCTTAGATGTGTGAGTTTAACCTAATGTGATTTGTTTGTATCCTTAAAGTTGAGGCCTTTTCTGTCAAAAACATATGAATAATTTTAATCTGTATTACATGAGCAATAACACATGCCTGTTCCAGAGAAGTTAGAAAAATAAAGATAAGAAAAATAATTTTAAAAATCACTTATAATCCCATCTCTTACAGACAGCCGGTATAATTTTGTGCATGTTATACTATGTCTATGTAATGAATCTATAATTTATGTAAATTGAATTACACTACTTCATTATTTGGTGACTTGTTTTTTTCTACATAATAATAAATCATTGATATATTCTCAGTTAATAGTAGGGTTTTATAGCCTCATAACAGTTCAGTTAAAACATTCTCTACATTCTGAATATTAAAATGAAAAGTTGATTTAACTTTGGAAAATTTATTCCTTGGACTTAAATTATATGGGTGATGAAAGTTTCCATTAAGCTAGTTTGAGCTTTATGTATAAAATAAAGTCTGAAGGAGAGTAAGCAACACTTTTTATTTTCCCTGTCAACTGTGTTCTACTACACCAAGGAAACACTAAAATGGCACAAACTCATTGTTATTGTACAGGGCTATAATTATCACAGCTACCTAGGTTTATGACAACAACTAACAGTGAAATTATTCCACTATAAGAGAAAAACACAATTGTTGATGAAATAATGGTGATGGGATGAAAGATAGAAATAACATCATGTGTGAAAATAGTTGTTAGAAGAAGGAGCTAAAATAATACTAAAAGTGGGAAGAGAATCAAATCTGTAGAAGAAAAAGCATATGAATGTGAATAGAAAACACGGAATTCACCAATATCCTATCTAATAAAAGACAAAAAGGGTAATTGACCATACCTTCGCTACGCTTCCCATTGGCTAATCAGGGTGATATGCAAATTAACTGTCAACAAAGATGGTGGTTAATTTGCATACATAGGCACAATTATGGGAGGTGAAAGGGGAAGGACGGAAGAACAGTGATCGGAAACCCAGGCAGCAGGCAAGATCTTGCCCCCTGGCCCTGGATCGGAGAACTGGGCCGCCTTTGCCTGCCCCCCAGCCGGTGATCGCCATCAGAAAGCCGGGCCGCAGGTGATCGGAGGGAGAGAGAGCCGCATCGAAATCGGAGAGCCAGGGCACAGGCAAGGCGGCACCCCGGCACCCCAGCACCTGACATGCAAAGGTCGGTGATGAAATGACTTTTCCCAACCACATCTGCAAATATCCTGGGGAAGGCATCACTGAAGAGTTCACAACAACTGTCTTACTTGGCAAGGAAGAAAAAGTTGGCAACAGAAACAATCCCTTACATCAAAGTTAAGGTCCCTCTGAGTAAAAAGAATATTTCCAACGTAAAGGAGGGAGCAGGCAAAAATAATAGGTTCTCATGACTTCCACTGAAGTTTGAGCATATGACAGAGTCAAAACGAACATACAAATTAAAACAGACAGTGGACATTCAAATGACCCGAATCAACTGTCACTGTTTGTCCCAATAGCAGCAATGCTTATGTGATAATATAGTTTAACAAACATACAAAACAAGTCACATGATAAGAGAGGTTCGGCTTCTAAAGTAAATTGAATATGTTCTTTAAAAATTCTCATGTCCTCCCCTCTGACTAAAATTCTTAATTTTCCAATCAGAAAATTACCCCAGGTGATCCAGTAACATGTAGAACTCCAGTAACCTAACTTATTTTAAAAAACAAACATCCCAACCATTTTTAAAATATTTAAATTGATATTTTAGGGTTAAAATTATAGAAGATATTTAGATCCAAATATATTTTCTGAATAGAAAATATTTCAGTTTTTGATTTAAAAAAATAAACATAAAAAATATATAAGTGACACATTTTCCCAAGGAACTCTGAATTAGTACCTTTCCCTCTAACTTTCTTCAAATTAAGAGAATCTATAGAGTTCCTTATACTGCACAAGTTTTAATGAAAGAAAATAAGACTTTCTAAGAGCATCAAATACATGTTTTCTTATTTACAAAAATATATACTCTTCTTTCTCTCTCTCTCTCTCTCTCTCTCTCTCTCTCTCTCTCTCTCTCTCTTTAAAATATATTCTTACTGATTCAGAGAGGAAGGGAGAGGGAGAGAGATAGAAACATCAATGATGAGAGAGAATCATTGATCGGCTGCCTCCTACACGCCCGGTACTTGGGATCAAGCCCACAGGCTTGGACATATGGCCTGACCTGGAATCATACTGTGACTTTCTGGTTCATAGGTCGATGCTAAACCATTGCCTGGCTCAATTCTTATTTATAAATTCATTCCAAGGACAAATACAGCTTGAAAAGCTTTGGAAGTAGTTTCAAAAAAACTAGCTTTTAAGTAACAAGAAAACAGTTATAGAAGAAAGTTTAAATTAAAAGAAAAAAATTGTTTTAATTTATTCAAGAGTGGGAACATCCTCCATGAAAATGTGTACCTTGACTCTGGATGGCTGGGTGGCCTTATCACACCTTAGAAATTCAAATGCTTTTTACAATGAAAAGAAAGAAAGTTTCATCTCATTTCTCTCCCAGGGTAGATGTCTGTCAATAGAAGGTGGACATCAATAAAAGGAGGGGCTTGCACAATCAATCCAGAAAGTCAGCAATCTATGAATAATCCAGAACCAAGTATTTATCTCCTCTGCCACACACCCTCCCTCCCAGCCAGTGAGCAAGGTAATTACTCTCAAGTCAAGCTAAGTGCCCCCCAGTCACAGTGGCCCAATGCTGACATACAAAGCATACAAATAATTTTCACTCTGGCATAAAAGTGACAACTTTCTTGGAAGAAAAGCAGATACTGTAAATTTCTCAAAGTCTTCCTGAAACATTTTTAAAGTAATTTTTACTTCTTTAGAAAAAATGCATACATGGCAAACCATCTGTAATAAAAGGCCCATTCTATAAAATTTTACCTGGTACTACTCATATCTGCAATCATAATCATATTTACAGACAAATATATCTATACTAATAAAAGAGTAATGTGCTAATTAGACTGGGAGACCTTCCAGGAGACTTTCCAGATGTTCTTCTGGACAAAGCCATGGTGGCGGGGCCAAGGTAGAGGCTGTTAGAGGCCAAGAGGGGAGGGCAGTTGTGGGTGATCAGGCTGGTGGGGGGTGGGGCTGCTGGGGGTAAACAGACCAGCAAGGGGGCCAGTTGGGGGCAAGCAGGCCATCAGTGGGGGTCAGTTGGAGGTGATCAGGACAGCAGGGGGGCAGTTTGGAGTGAGCAGGCCAGCAGGGGGACAGTTGGGGATGAGCAGGCCAGTGGGGAGGGAAGGTAGGGGCAAGCAGGGCCAGCGGGGGGGCAGTTTGGGGTGATCAGGCTTGGCGGGGGGGCATTTGGGGCAAGCAGGCCAGAAGCGGGGGGGGGGGCAGTTGAGGGCGAGCAGGCTGGCAGGCAGAGTGGTTAGAGGCAATCAGGCAGGCAGGCAGGCAGGTGAGCGGTTAGGAGCCAGCAGTCCCGGATTTCGAGAGGGATGCCCGACTGCTGGTTTAGGCCCGATCCCTGTAAACTGGCAGTAGGACATCCTTCGAGGGGTCCCAAATTGGAGAGGGTGCAGGCCAGGCTGAGGGACACACCCTCCCCCATGCACAAATTTCATGCACCGGGCCACTAGTACAAAAATAATGTACTATTACATTTGTGTTATGCATTAATATACTATTATTCAATTATATACAATTATAGTGATATCTAAATGATAGTGTGTTAATATTCAGTGGTCCAAATAATGTTTCTGCTGTTCAGTCTTATGCCCATGTGAAGTCAGGAGTAGAGCAAGAACGTCTGTGTCCCTCCATGGTTAGGATCACTCAGGAAGTTCTGGACAACTGGCACACCAAAATTCCCAAGGATACAAAGGGATTCCGTTTACATTTACTGTGAAAAGCATAAAATATGAAGATGTTTTATAAATAAAGATATGACCTGTTGTTAACATAAAATAAAATGTAAATAAATAAGGAGAACTATGACATCCTTAAGTAGAAGCACAGGATTTGGGGAAGATATCAGTTCTTTCCATGTCAATAAATAGGTCAGATCTCAATGGACTGTTTTCAATCAGCAAAGTTATTCTAAAGTTCAGTAGAAATTAAATGAAAAATAATAATAACACAGTTAAGAAAAAGAGTGAAAAAAAGGGGCTTGGTTAAGCAATCACTAAAAGATAAACTGATAGGCAGATCAATATAACAAAGCATAGAGCACCAAAATTGGACCTAGGATAGATACCAGTTTAATCCATGATAAAGGAAACATCACAGTCAAATAAGGAAAGTATGAAAGTTCAACCAATTTGGGGAACACTGGCTATTTGGAAAAAGCAGTTTAGTCACACTTTACACATCTACACTAATAAAAGAGAAACATGATAATTAGCGTATGACTGCTACCCTTCCCATTGGCTAATCAGCATATCCTTATGCAAATTAACTGTCAGCCAAGATGGCGCTGGCAGCCATGCACTGAAGCGAGCAGGGAGGCTTGCTTGCTCCAGTGACGGCGAACTCCAACGTTCCCCGCCTGCCGCTGCCGGCCTCTCAGCTGCAACTCTAAGCAACTATGTACTATGTTGCAAATAAGAAGCTAAACAAAACCCCAGAAACCGGCTTTCATTCAGCCAGGCTTCAGCCAGCCTGACTGCAACATTGTATCGATGTTTTCAGCAGCGAGGCCTCAGAGCTAAAGCTGGCCCAGAATAAAAAAAAAAAAAAAAAGAAAAAAAGCAGCGGTTGGGAGCTTCAGTCACCCGCTTCCGGAAAACAGCCCTCAGCCCCACACCCAGACCGGCCAGGCACCCCAGTGGGGACCCCCACCCTGATCCAGGACCCTTCAGGGCAAACCAGCCGGCCCCCACCCATGCCCCAGGCCTCTATCCTATATAGTAAAAGGGTAATATGCCTCCCTGCACCGGGATCAGCAGAGCCGCGAGGCTCCTGGCACCGGGATCAGCGTGACAGGGGGCAGCGACCAAACCCTCTGATCGACCTGCGGCTCTGTGAGTGACAGGGAGCGGGGCCACAACCTCCCTATCTGCCCTGCTCTGTTTGTGACAGGGGAAGGCGCCCCAACCCCCTGATCAGCCCTGCTCTGTGCCTGATAGGGGGGAGCTCCCCAATCCCCTGATCGCCCTGGGGCTCTATGTGTGACAGGGTGCGGCGCCCTAACCCCCTGATCGCCCTGCGGCTCTGTGTGTGACAGGGTGTGGCGCCCCA
>NW_005871121.1:4887560-4895023 GCF_000147115.1 Myotis lucifugus
CAGGCAGGCAGAGTGGTTAGGGGTGATCAGGCAGACAGGCAGAGGCAGTTAGAGGCGATCAAGCAGGCAGGCAAGCAATTAGAGGCAATCAGGCAGGTAGGCGAGTGGTTAGGGGCGATCAGGCAGGCAGGCAGGTGAGCAGTTAGGGGCAATCAGGCAGGCAGGCACAGTGGTTAGGGGTGATCAGGCAGGCAGGCAGAGGCAGTTAGAAGCAATCAGGCAGGCAGGTCAGTGGTTAGGGGTGACCAGGCAGGCAGGCAGAGGTGGTTAGGGGTGATCAGGCAGGCAGGCAGAGGTGGTTAGGGGTGATCAGGCAGGCAGGCGAGTGGTTAGGGGCGACCAGGCAGGCAGGTGAGCAGTTAGAAGCCAGCGGTCCCGGATTGTGAGAGGGATGTCCGACTGCCAGTTTAGGCCCGATCCCATGGGGATCCCTGTGGGATGGGGCCTAAACCAGCAGTCAGACATCCCCTGAGGGGCCCTGGATTACGAGAGGGTGCAGGACGAGCTGAGGGAACCCCTCCCCTGCATGAATTTTGTGCCGGGGCCTCTAGTATCAAAATAAAATTCAAGTGGTCCTGGCCAGGTGGCTTAGTTGTTTGGAGCATCATCCTGTACACCAAAAGGTTGTGGGTTTGATTCCCAGTCAGGACACATGCCTAGATTGTGGGTTTGACCCACTGTCCAGGTTTGTACAGGAGGCAACTGATTGATGTTTCTCTTTCTCTTTCTTTCTCCCTTTCTCTCTCTAGAATCAATGGCAATCTATCCTTGGGTGAGGATTAAAAATAAATAAATAACAATAATAAAATCCAAGTGGATTAAGGATTGATTAAAAAAGAATTCACAAAAACTATAAGAAAAAAATATAAGTAAATATTTAATCTATTATAAGATGGGGAAGACCTTTGTACACACAAACAAAGGATATAATAAAAATATTTATAGTATTGGCTCCATAACATTCAAAACTTGTAAGAAAAATGCTTAGTAAAATACAAATTACAAATGTTAAACTATTGGTAACTGCTAAAATGCACTCAATAAATGTGACAATATGTTCCAAACATATAAATGCTTACAAATCAATAAAGGCAAATGTATGAACAGACAAGTTTCTAAAATAAAAATATAATTAATAAACCTAGAAAGAACTGTTAGACTTTACTGGGTATCAAAGAAACAAAAATTAAAATAATACTAAGATAGCATTTCTGTCAAAGGTTTATTATTATTATTATTATTGCCGGAAGCCGGTCCATCCTTGCTGCTTGACACAGTCACTGCACAGCATATGTTTCAAGGGACCTGGCATATATAGCATATTATTCTTGATATGTTTGCTCTCCTTGGTGCCATGTGTTTTAACCAAGGTCACCTCTCTAAGAAAGGTTGTTTCCCCAGGTGGGGATTTTTCCCCTGAGGTTAGGGAGGGGATACAACCCCTTAATTAAGTGCCAGGCGGGTAATTAAGCTACATAATCTTTACTCCCTGGAATGGAGATAAGAAACGCCCTAACCTTTGTAATAGAAATTGACAGGATTAAAATTGGCTGGTATAAATACGGATGTAACAAGACAATAAACATCAGATCCTCATCACATCATCATCAGATCCTAACCAGAACCTAGCCAGAGAACATGGCAAAAGATCCTGGACAGAACCTGGCTACAGAACTTCACTGGAGAACCTAGACAGAACATGGCAAAAGAACCTGGATAGAACCTGGCTAAAGAACCTGGTGACTGAACCTGGCTGGAGAACCTGGAGAACCTGGCTGGAGAACCTAGCGAGAGAACATGGCACCAGAACTTGGTTGGAGATCCTGACCAGAACTTCGCTGGAGATTCTGGAGGGAGAACCTCGCTATGCTGATGAACTGAACCCAGTTTCCATGTCATTCATTCGACTCCGTCCACACCTTTGGGGATCCCTGGACCCGTTGGGGTTGGACCCCAACAATTATTATTATTTTAAATATTCAGTGACACCCAAATTATCTTGAGATGTTTCTTAATATACAGGTGGAAGTATGAACAAGTATAATTTTTCTGAAAAGTAAGCCGGCAAGAGTCATCAAGATTCTTAAGAATCTTCATATCCTTTGAGACAGTAATTCCATTTCAAGGAGAATATTTTAATAGATTAACAGAGATAAGAAAAAAAGTGCCATATTCCACGATGTTCAAAACACTGAAAGTAACAGTGACCAGTTGGAAAATAAGTTAATGTACAATAAGTGAGGGGAAGTTTAAAGAAATGATGTAATGTTCATAATATGAAATAATGTATTTATTGATTTGGAGAAATGCACACAATATAAAACCTTATCAACAGTTACGGTAAAAAATTTTATAATATTACATATATTCAGAAATGTAAGTTTCTATGTGTGGCCACATTGGGAGCAATTTTTATTTTTTAATATGTTTTTAAGTTTTCCATATATTTTATGTTTGTATTAGTTAAATATTAAAAAAATGTAAAATGCATATGCATCTCTGAAACAGTATCTCTAATTCTAAAGCCAAATAGAGACAAATTTATGTTTTATTTATTTTTAATATATATATATTTTTTTAAAAATATATTTTATTGTTTTTTTACAGAGAGGAAGGGAGAGGGATAGAGAGTTAGAAACATTGATGAGAGAGAAACATCAGTCAGCTGCCTCCTGCACACTCCCCACTGGGAATGTGCCCGCAACCAAGGTACATGCCCTTGACTGGAATCGAACCTGGGACTCTTCAGTCTGCAGGCCGACGCTCTATCCACCGAGCCAAACCAGTTAGGGCTTTAATATATTTTTATTGATTTCAGAGAGAAAGGGAGAATGAGAGAGAGAAACATCAATGATGAGAATCATTGATTGGCTGCCTCTCGAATGCCCCCTATTGGGGATCGAGCTCCAACCTGGGCATGTGTCCCTTGACTGGAATCAAACCTGGGACCCTTCAGTCCACAGGCCAATGCTCTATCCACTGAGGCAAACCAGCCCAAGCCAAATTTATGTTTTGAAGACTGGGTAAAGAAAAATTTGAAACCCATTTTCCTTTCTTATTTTAGATTTTACAATAACAGCTTATCTTTATTCACAAGAGATTGCACAGTAGCCTTAACAATATTTTTAAGCTAAGTTTAGAAAATCATAACCAAGCCTACACATGTTAGGCAATCTGAGCATTTCAACTACCAAGAAAATTAAAAACAAGAGCCATAGCAAAATAGGTATGTAGCAAACTCTTAGAACATCTAACTAGCTGTGATGACTAGATTGATTAAGTCATCTATTTTGGTGTAAACTTTGAAACAGCCTTATTTCACTTTGTGTCTTCTAAAACAAATACTTTTTGCCGAGACAAAATTAGACCCATGTGTACATATCTATCTATAAAGCAGGAAAATCTGGCAACTTTATGAGTTGGCAGCCTGTTATGAAATAGGTTATAGGTGGATTGTATGTTAAAATAGCTGCCAGTGTTTTGACTGATTCATTATGTAGTTATATCTGGACAAGGCAGAACGATTTTCTTGACTTTCCAATGTAGTGACTGAAAATTCATTTTTGTCACATGTTTCATTTAGACTTTACTTTTTTAATGGTCTAGCAAAAAAAAGCTTTTATTCATAGGAAGCACAGTCATTATAATAAAGAGGCTGATAATTTTTAATAGATTATTTTATTTTATTTTAGAGAGAGAGAGAGAGAGAGAGAGAGAGAGAGAGAGAAAGAAACATCGCTATGAGAAACATCAGTTGGTTGCCTCCCCTATTCACTCTGACCCAGGACTGAACTCGCAACCTGTTTTTGCCCTGACCAGAAATGAACCAGCAAACTTTTGGTGTACGGATGACACTCCAACCAATGGCCCACACCAGCCAGGGCATTTTTCAATAGCTGTTAATGATTTCGAGTATTTATCATTTTATAATTTATTTTATAAGCTTAATAAGCCAGATGTTACTGCTCATTAAACCTACATGGGCTTGGGCAATATTTCAAAAAGAAATCAGAGTGAGCCTGGTAGATCTGCCTAATTTAAATTATAGACCTATCAATATTTTATAACTCTTTTATGAATCTTTAGGGTCAGAAATCTAGACCCTCCCTCTGAGTGGTGACCTTGGAGCAGTCACATGTCTTTGGTGGCATTTTGACAATTATAAAATGGGGATAGTTATCTCCTGTTTACTTATAAGGATACTGTAACAAATGATAGGACATATATTAAGCCATTTTGAGCTCCCTAAAAATGGCTTACGTAGTGCCCTGGCTGGAGTGTCGTCCTGTGCAGCAATAGGTTTCTGGTTCGATTTCTAGTCAGGGCACATAACTGGGTTGTGGGTTCAATTCTCAGTCAGGGCGCTTATGGGAGGCAAACAATAGATGTTTCTTCTCTCTCTCTCTCTCTCTCTCTCTCTCTCTCTCCCCCTCCTTCCCTCTCTCTAAAATCATAATTTTTAAATGACAATCAGAAAGTAATATACCCACCAACACCACCATCAGTAAATAATAATTGTCAACACTATATTCTCTATGAAGCCTTATCTGACCATTCTCTTTTATAAAATAAAAAAGGCTATATCAACTCATTATTTCCTGAATTTATTTTCCAAGTGTTTAGTTTTTTCTTCTACGAGTGAAGCAAAAACCCCCAAAATAATATATTTAGATCACGTGCAGAGCACATTCTGTTCAGTCACAATGTTTGTTTATGGTTGTCTGACTTTTAGACTAAAGTATCCTTTAGTCTTAAAGGTAAGTATGGACATTCAATGTACATGGGGAATACAAATCCCTACATTCAAATGTTCAACCAAGTCTCATAAGAACAATGTGCCATTAGACTATCAAGTGGTAAATAGTATTCATCAACTTAGTTTGGTCTGTTACAAAAAGCATTTGAAATGAGTGGAACCTGCTCAAATCCTGTTGGCTCAATTGATTGGGACACGTAGGAAGGTTCTGTTGGGGTAGCAGAATCATTTTGTATGTTTCACTTTCTTATTCTCCCACCAAGCTGCTGCTCTTTGCAAAGCTTCCCACTGCACTCATCTTTCTCATGTAGACATGTGTACGCCCCATGGAACTCGGTATCTCCATGATATTCATTCTGTAAACCACCCAAGTCCACGCTAAGAAAAGAGGCGTCTGTTCAATCATCAATCACGACACACTTATCTTCAAGTCTGGCACTGGTGACCTGTGTTGACTTAGTGGCCCACTGTTGCAATAGTTTTTCCTGAAACTTGAAAGCTGTGTGCAGTGACAGATGTTCAAAGATGCTCATTAGGTTGCCTAGATAACCCAGGTTTATTGCACTCAGAGGATCAATATCTAAAAAGCATTCCTGTTCTGTAGATAATTAATGGCCTTGGAGAATATAGTTCTTTAGTGACTTTTTACACACAATCACAAATAGTTGGCCAGCAGTTAGGTATTATTTATTTTGGAAGACTTAACTCAGCTTGATTAAACACGTTCTCTCTCCAGGTTTACTGTTTGTGAGGATGCTAAGAGACTAAACAAGTTAATGCAGTGTTTTCAACCTGGATTGCAACCAGGACTCTGCTGGTATTTTGCCCTGGAGTTACTGGGCCACTGGGGCACCTCAAGATAATTAGCATACTCCTGCAGTGTCTAATGTGGTAATGGAGATGGTGAAATGAAAAAGAACATCTTACAACAGAACAAGGTTAGCACCTCTGCCTGGGCCGGGTGGCTCAGTTGGTTGGAGCGTTGTCCCATACACCAAAAGGCTGCAGGTTCTATTCCCAGTCAAGGTGAGTATGAGGCAACCGATTGATATTTCTCTCTCACTTGGATGTTTCTCACTCTCTCCCTTCCTCTCTCTCTAAAAATCAATAAAAACATATCTGTTAGGTCTGATCAAATAATTGAATCGATGCCCCCTCCCTTGGGAACTGACCTTTAGGCCATTTCACAATGGACATTCCACTTGCTTAGACCACATTCCACTTGCTAAGACCATTCTCTCTCCCCTCCGGAGTTTCCCAGAATCCGGACCTGCACAGAGAATTCTCTGCCCAGAAAAAAGCCTGCCTAGAGTCCTTTAAACACCTCTGACTCCTGTCTTTGGGGGCTGGTGCCATTTGGGGGCTCAGCCCATATAGTTTCAGATGACCTAATAAATTCATAATTCTTTACCCCTTTTGCCCTTGTGTTAAAGATGTAAAATCTAAACTCTGGGTGATATCCCTTCCTCCTTCGGTGACCCTAACAATATCCTTTAGTGAGGATTAAAAAAAAATAGGATAGCATCTTTGCACCTCAAGGGAAAAAGAAAAGTTGTTTCTTATGAAGGGATTTAGTCCTTGAAATAGACATGTAATTCTTTGATATGATATACATATACATAAATACATCATAAATACTTATGATATTGAAATATAACTTGTTTTCATTAATATATTTTTAAATATCTAAGTGACTTTATACTTTTCTGAAGTTTATGACTTTATTCTAATTTTCATTTTTTGGTGGCAAATGTTTAATTGATAATTTATTATACATCTAGTCAAAGACACACTGATTTAACCTGGGAAATAAAATTTGTACAATATCTATTTTATACTGAAATGAATACTATTTTATTGATGTCTTGAGTTTTAAAATAAAAAACAGTGGGGTGACTGAACAGATCTATGATTAAAAAGAAATGCTACAATCACCACTCCAAGTTCACCTTTAAACATAAAAATGTTAACCTTTTGATTAAAAATAATACTTTTCTCCTATACTGTATTTGCTCTCTAAATGGTCACACTGACTAAATATAGATTACAGGAAGAAAAGGCAAGGGGTAACTATTAAGTGCTCTTGTGTGTTTATATTTAGCACTAACATTTCACTGGAGGTTGTAAATTCATGTTCCCTAGATGACAGCACTCATCTTCTCCAGTCAAGGGTGCCTCCCAAAAGTAAAAGGCTGTTTTTCATTTGTGAAACTTTGAAAGGCTATGAACCATGATGGAACCAGCCAGGGGGCCAGAAGAACTAAGGATGTTACACCTGGCTTTAACTTTCCCAGATATGGAATTTTGGAAGTCATTTGCCTGCCTTAGAGCCTCAGTTCCTCTGCCTGAAGCATAAGGCCCTCCTATGTTGGTGGGGTGGTTTGGGATCCAATTCATTAATTCATTTGCATGTGTTTATAAAGGATAAGAAAACATAGCAATAATGTTTTCATCCAGGAAGTAACTGGAACCCAATTTTCACATTATCTTAAAGAACAAAGTTTATTTCATGTATTGCTACAGCAGAAATTTTCTCTATCCTTTCTTTCATGTTCAATGTGAGATATTACCCAATCCTATTGTTTAACATGGCTTTATATTGCTTCCTATTTCTGTGGTCCAGTCGGTGTTTGTCTTTAAGTCTCAATTCCTGTATTTTATTTACAGAATGGCAAAATAATTATATCAATGTATGCTTGGGAATATA
>NW_005871121.1:4895123-4915360 GCF_000147115.1 Myotis lucifugus
CTTTACATTTAGAGTTCATCCTGCTATTTTAACTTCATCAATTTCACTGATCCATTAACTTCTTTGCAAAACAAAAAAGTTAATTTGCAAACAATTAGCGTCTGGCAAGTCCTTTTACATAAAGATACTATCAGGAATGTTCACTGAATTCAATTCAAGGAGAAATCTACATTTTAAAAGATATTTCTATAGTCAGATTTACTCAATAAAAATGAATCTAATTGAAGAGATCCACAGGAGTAAGCAATCAATAATAAATTTTAATTTAATTAAACTGAAATAAATTAATTTAAAAAGCTGAATAGTTAACAGAAATAGCTTCAAAGTAAATTCGTACATAAGAATTCTTCTTATATCACCCAGAGTTTAGACTTTACATCTTAAACATACATATAACTACCATGAATCCAGAGAAAGTTAAGTCTCAAACACTAACACAAAGGAGAAAATCTGAAGGAAGAAATTCCAATAGTATAAAAAAGTCAATGGATAGTAGAGCAAGTGGACCAAACAACCATTAAAAATCAGAAAAGAGAAAACCTCAAAAATAGTAATGAGCCATTTAATGACATGAAAAATAGGCCTCATTCTTCAATAGCATCTTAAAGAATTATTATAGACTAGAGGCCCGGTGCACAATTCGTGCATGGGTGGGGTCCCTCAGCCTGGCTGGTGATCAAGGCCTATTGGGGGGGCGGCCAGCTGGGGGGAGGGACCGCAGGAGGTTGGCTGACTGGATGAAGCGAGGAGGGGCTATGGAAGGTTGGCCAGCCAGGGGGAGGGGCCACGGGAGGTTGGCTGTGACAGCTCCTGCATTGAGCTTCTGCCCCCTGGTGGTCAGTGTCCATCATAGCGACTGGTCAACCAGTCATTCTGGTCCAAATGGTCGCTTAGGCTTTTATATATATAGACAATATAGATGAGAATACTGATGTGAGATGTCATTTAAGAAGTTAAATTATATAAACTATATTTTTAACAAAGTAGAAAAACTATTTACATTGTAGAAAAATGGTTTTCATCATAAACTGGGGAGATTTTAAAATAACTATTTGGGGCTTTAACGGATATATTTTAGTTACTTAAACATTTCTTTAATTCCATCACAATGGTGCCAAATGGAATGTTCACTAAGAATTCATTTAATAGTTAGTGCCTATTAAACTGTATGCATGAGGGACATACCACTTACTAGTAAATAAAAAAGATTCTCTTCAAGTTGTTCACAAATTATAGCATAATGTCTAAAGTTCTTTAACATGTCATTCAAGTTCTTTGGCAAGCTTAGAAAATAGTGACTACTGAAATACTAATTAACTACCTTTTTCTTATCAGAAAAAACAGCTTACAAAAACTGTCGTCTCCTTCCGTTTTAAATGACATCTATGTACCTCCAGCTAACTGAAATGCTTCGCTTCATTTAATATTTAAGTGAAAGAAATGTCTCCCGTGAGGAAGGATTCCCAGAAGCCTCTTGGGTATCAGAGCAAAGGGCATGAGTAGGCCAAGTAGTCTGGCATTTCCCAAGAATCCTGCCAGGCGCCTTGAGATTACGCACTCATTTCCTAGTTATTACCAGGGCCAGAGCCTCACTGCTCCCTCCAGTTCAGGAAGCGTCTGGTGATTTGGGGTGGTGTTCCACCCAGAACTGGCGGTAACACCATCGCCCTGACATGCTTTCCCATCTCCCACAGAGCCCCTGTCAGCCACAGGAGTGTGTGTGCAGGACATTGTGACACCCTAATGGGCCTTCCTCATCCATCTCTCCTCAAAGGGAGAAAGATCACCCCATCTTCCTGGGACATC
The DNA here is from genome assembly GCF_000147115.1 of Myotis lucifugus. Taxonomy (NCBI): domain Eukaryota; kingdom Metazoa; phylum Chordata; class Mammalia; order Chiroptera; family Vespertilionidae; genus Myotis; species Myotis lucifugus. The sequence goes on from NW_005871121.1 coordinate 4,896,930, forward strand.
CAACTAGAAGTAATGTAATTTTATCAGCCTCTCTTAATGATGCCATTGTAATAACCTGCTTATTATTTAACAGGAAAGGAGAAAAGGGAAGACCCAATAATATAGGCATGCCATTTACACAGCTTTGCCAGAAAGCTGCGTTTAACATTCTCCAAGTCTGCTCCCTGCTGATCACTGGGGGAAGAGACTAGACAAAAGCATGCCCAGTAAGGTGTGGGTACTTGGGAAGGCTACCTGTCTGCTCTTCAATCACACCTGAAAGCCAGTCAGTGGCCGGGATGGGCGTGGCCACTGCAAGTGAGAGAAACCTGAATATTAAACTTCCAAACAAAGGCAGTTCCCTCTCTTCTTCCTCTCTGGCACGCTGGGCCCTCTTGGGACTGCCCCTGCAGGGAGCTTGGGCTCCCCTGCACCCACAGAGCGCAGGGCCATGTGGGGCTGCACACGTGGACTCATGCACTTGAATCTGGCCTGAATGCTGAAGCTCTGGGCACTGGCCTTGTTTCTGGCTGCTGGGACCCCAGCTGCCCTTTTTCCAGGACTGGCTTAAGTGGCAGGGGACTTTGGAACCTGAGAAATGTAAATTCACATAAATAAAGCCTTCTCCCACATCCCCTCCTCCCATGGGGGCTTCTGAAAATTCTTGTTTCAGCGGCACCCCGAGAACCTCCATCTCGCTCCCTCCAGCAACAAGGGAGTTTAATTCTCTGGTAACAATATAATGTCCTCAATGCCCAGTCCACCAAATGATTTATGGGAAACCTAGCAGTGCTTTTGGATATAACAAGAACCCCTGGGATGCTTTCGTCTGCAAAACCAGCAGGGTGCCTGGCACAGGAGTGAATAAATGAATGGAAAGTTATAAACCTCACATCATGTTCACTTCTATGGTCAGGTGAGGGTTAGCAAGTATTCGGTAAAAAGTCTTTAAGAAGAAAAGGCAGTGGGGATTGTATTGCATGGTCTTCAACAATCATGTTTTTCATTTGGATCTTTAAAATACAACTGGCCATCAAGAACATCTCATGATAAAAAAAAAAAAAGACTAATAGATGCTTCACAATTTTAATGAACTTGTGTCTTTGAATTCCAGGCATGTCTTGAGGATTTTTCACAAAAACAATTGATCCTTTTCATGGCTGAATGCTGCTGCAGCTTCCTATACACAGCCAGCAGATTGCCATGGACACACGCTCCCACGCCTTTCAGACTCAAGACCGCCACAAGTTTACATCTGAGTATAAGAAGAGAGAGCCGTGGACTCTTCTCTATGCATGAAGCTTACTTAAGACCTCAATAGGCACCTTTGTAAGTGATAATACAAATCACTACCAGTAATGTCTACGATGCTAACATTTTTCTTTCTACAGAAATAAAAATATAATGCTTTAAAAATTCAGACTATATCAAGCAATCAGAAACCAATGCTTTAAGACAGTGTTAAACACATGATGTCAGAGTGGTAACAACGCACAGCTAAGAAAAGCAATGCTAGGTTTTTGCTTCTCTTAAATAGGCACTGTATACAGAAATAAAGAGGATAAGTATGCAATTTAAGAAATATAGTCCGTGGAGCTGGATAATTCCAGGCGACAATTCCACTTGGATAATTTTTTGCCTGAACTGTATGAATGACTTGCTGAATTATTTATTTAATTTGTGTAAATAATCTGAGGATTCCTTTTATTGAATATTACATAATTTGAAGTTCCACTCAATCTTATTCTAGTCTACAGGCAGTAGTCAATATAAAAAGAATGAAAGAAAACTCTCTCCTGTCCCTGCTGCCTAAGGTAAGAGCACTGTCCCACTCTCTCTGTAAGCAATCCCAAGATAAACTTTCATTTTACCCTCTGCATGTTGATTTATGATCCTATATAATAAAAGGCTAATATGCAAAATGACCGGTTGCTATGATGTACACTGACCACAAGGGGGCAGACACTCAATGCAGGAGCTGACCCCTGGTGGTCAGTGTGCTCCTATAGAGGGTGCGCTGCTCAGCCAGAAGCCGGGCTCATGGTTGGCGAGCACAGCAGTGGTGGCAGGAGCCTCTCCCGCCTCCTCAGCAGCACTAAGGATGTCCAACTGCCAGCTTAAGCTGTCAGTCAGACAGAGGGTGCAGGCTGGGCAGAGGGACCCCCCTTCGCCCGCCCGCGAGTGTACAAATTTCGTGCACCGGGCCTCTAGTATTTATATAATGACGACAGGTTAAATGTAGCATCGTTTTATCAAATACATATTAACTTAATAAAGGAATTCATTCAATGACTGTAAACATAGGAGATGTGACATCGTCTTGGGATGTGCCGAACTTGGTACATGAGAAGGGCCACATGAAGGTGTCATCCAGGTGTCATCTACTCCAGGCATCTTGCTATTGATTCAGATGAAAACTTTTTAGCGTCCATCCACCTAGTGCAGGGCTTCTCAAAACTTTTTCCTATCATGACTCAGAAAATGATTATTTTGGCAGTGCCCTGGCCTGACATGTAAGACCTGAATAGATGAATACTAGACACACTCTTGGCAGTTCTTCCCCCAAGCAACTTCTTTCCTGAGAGCCTTTGCTCAGCCGTCAGCCTGGCTGAACATAGCTACTCTCTCCCTTCTCTGCCTCCTTACCCACACCCAATCCTTCTCACCCTTCATAGGTATCTTAATACCACTTTTTCAAAGAAGTCCTTTCTATTATGACTCTTTCACAGTCTCTCTCACAATTATATTTGAAAAATAACTTGTGTAATAGTTTTTTCTTTCTCTTCCCCTACATCTAACCAATTTATACTATTTCTTTTTTTTTAATATATTTTTTTTATTGATATTTTACAGAGAGGAAGGGAGAGGGATAGAGAGTCAGAAACATCGATGAGAGAGAAACATCGACCAGCTGCCTCCTGCACACCCCCCACTGGGGATGCGCCCGCAACCAAGGTACATGCCCTTGACCGGAATCGAACCTGGGACCCTTCAGTCTGCAGGCCGACGCTCCATCCACTGAGCCAAACCGGTTTGGCAATTTATACTATTTCTTAGGTAATTCTTTTTTCGTGTATAATAAATTTTTGATGTTTACTGTGCGAGGCTGTGAATTTCATAAGAATTGGAAATGTGTCTATTTGTTTTGCTGTTTTCTCAACACCTAACCTAGATGCACAGTAGGCATTAAATAAATATTCACTGAAGGAATAAACTACAAATTTAGGATTTACAATCTCAGATGAATGTTCCCTGCCACGTATAATTCATTTATCCCTCTCTGGTCATCAACATTTTCTAGACTAGTGACTGTGCTAAATCTCTTCCTTTACAATTAAAGGCTGACCCAACATCCTGTTATCACCAAGAAAACAGAAGCCACTGCACCTTTTAATTAGCTTTTATCTTTACTTATAGTTCTTCGTCCTACCTTCTCCAGGATTTCTTGGGCTTCAATCTCTCTCTCTTCACTGGAGTGTTTCCTTGGGCCCTTGTAACACACTCAACCCTGCACCCTAAAAATTATCCTTCCCAGGGACTCTCTCCCCCTTCCCACATGAGAGTCTGTGCTTGTTTCTCAACAAATTTCCACCTTTTGCTATACAAAAAAAAAACAAAACAAAAACAAAAAAAACCTCCCCTTGACCTCTCTTTACCAAATGCACTAAGCATCTTTGCTCCCATACATTCTTCTAACGCCAACTGTTATCCTCCTTCAATAAATTTATACCTGTCTCTCTTCTGTCTGATGTTCATTCTAAGAATAGAAATCAGGGAATCCTTGGATCCTCTATAATACCATGCACAAAATTAGTGCTCAATACATATGTAACAGGAAAAGAATCGATGAATGATGTAATGATGCACAGCAATGCTACATACATTATCAACTTTATAAATAATCTCTTATCTTATATTTCCCATACTTGACAGCTCTCAAACAACAATGGGCAGGGACACGACGTCGATAATGAAATGCTGAATTACTAGTAGCTAATCCAGTTGTTTGTTGTTTTTTTACTCCTGAGTTTTTCTGTTCCAATTGCTGGTGCCACAGTCTGCTGCCGAGCTGGTATCCTCGGGTGTTCCCTCTGGTTGCTGTTTCACTGGCTGCGAAGGGGATTCCACCAAACCCCCTGTGAGTGTATTTGGGTTGTTAATGGAGCACTGAAGCACACTGAGCCAGCTTCTGGGAGGAAGTGCAGGACATGGAAGGTTTGAGAATGTTTATGTCTGAACATAAGCAGTCTTGTTCTAGTTTCACAATCCTCGGTTGAAAAGAACTCTGCCCCCTAATTTTTCAAGGCATGTATCACTCCTTTATGGATGCTGAGGAACTTCACACCGTTTTTATTCTCAGTCTTTGTATATTGAATCTGGTTGTTGTTGTTTTCCACTTTAAACTTTCAGAATATTTTCTTTATCTCCAATGTTTTGAATTTTCCATAATAATCCTCTGGTTTGGATCTCTTTATCATTGACTACAGTGGGTCTATTTTGGCTCTTCCAATTTAGAGAATCCTATTCTTCAGTGATAGGATATTTTCTTGACATTTCCTTCCTATAAATTTCTCTTCTTTGTTCCTGTTACTCATTTTTCTGAAACTCCTATTAGTTAGATATTTTATTCTCTGGATGGATCAGCTACTTTTTAACGATCTCCTCTCTCTTACTGTCCATGTATTTGGATTTTTGTTCTACTTTTAGGGAAATTTTCTACCTAATATTTGATCGTTTATTTCAACCATTATTTCATTATTAAAAAAATTCTAAGGGCACTTTCTTGTTCTCTTTTCATGCCCCTTTAAAATATCTTGTTCTTGTTTTGTGAATACAAAATATCTCTAAATAATTTTAGGTTTTATAAAATTTCACTTTATTTTCTGTTTTGTCTCAGTTTCTTTTGAGTTTCTCTCTTTTTGCTTACTTACTGTTTCTTTGGATCACTTTCAGACTAGGAGATTTTGCTTAAATATATGGTCATCCGAGACTGACCCTTTTTATTTATGAGAAACACACTAAAACCTAGAGAAGGTGTGTTTCGTGAGTGAAGTTTGTCAAGTGATGTTTCACTAGAGGGTGATCACAACATAAGGTAGATTTTCCATTGTGGCGTTTCCAATAGCCATATCTGTTGTCCACACCACCCCTTTGGCATCCTGAGGCCAGGATGCAGGAATGCATCACAGCTGGCATTCAGAATCTCAGCTAACGCTCTCTTCTCACCCCTATAACGCATCTCTGCCCTCTGCTATGCGTGGGTATCCAAGGCAAGATGTAAAGGGCAGGATGAAAGTTTAATTTGAAAAGAGAAAAGTTTAATTCAAAATAACCTTAGCACAAGCACACATACTTAATACATAGGACAATCAGAAATGTCAGCACAATATTAAAGCCTAAACACGTCTGCTGATATTCTACAAATCCTTAAAAAATTGCCATGAAACCCTCAGGTACCAATGACTATCCCTTTAAAAAAATCAACACTATAGATTTTTTTCTACAACAAAAATAATTTGCTCCAAATTTTTACTTTGCTAATCCTTATCCCAGTCTATCTGACATTTATTTCAAAAAAACAAATAGCACTGTCACTACAAGGTCATAGCTGACGTTATTCTAGCCTGAAACCTGCTTATTGGGAACATTTTTAGGTTCAAATGGGTAGTTAGTGACCTATTTTAAAGTCTCACCTTATTCAAGCTTCTAATTTTTAAGGAGAGCTCACCTAAAGTGTTGGCACTTGCCACTAAAGAGAGTAGAAATACAGAGAGAATCATTACAGAAATATACAATCCATTTTGGAGCAGAGGGGCGGTAAGACCAGGGAAAACTAGTATCTGAAGCCCACAAGAAAGGCTGGATGAAAATAAATCTGATGCAGAACCTAAAATATGACAAAAAATGGAAAGGAACATTAAGGATGCACCACTACTCTTAACAAAGAACAAACAATAAAACTAAGAAATACACAGTTTATAATTGATACTCTTTTCCAATACAACTGAACCACACATTTTGTTGTTGTTAATCCTTACTTGAGGATATTTTTCTGTTGATTTTTTTTTTGAAAGAGAGAGAGAGTGGAAGGGAAGGCGGAGAGACACACAGAGAGAAACATGGATGTGAGAGAGACACATCAATTGGTTGCCTCCTGCATGTGCCCTAACCAGGGCCGGGGATCGAGCCTGCAACCAAAGTACATTCCCTTGACCGGACTTGAACACAGGACCCTTCAGTCCGTGGGCCGCTGCTCTATCCACTGAGCCAAACCAGCTAGGGCTGAACCACACATAGGATAAGAACTGCTATTTACAATGCACAAATTCAGCTACTTCCAAAGTGGTTGAGCTAGACCAGGGGTGGGCAAACTTTTTGACTCAAGGGCCACAATGGGTTCTTAAACTGGACCGGAGGGCCGGAACAAAAGCATGGATGGAGTGTTTGTGTGAACTAATATAAATTCAAAGTAAACATCATTACATAAAAGGGTACGGTCTCTTTTTTTTAGTTTTATTCATTTCAAACGGGCCGGATCCGGCCCGAGGGCCTTAGTTTGCCCACGGCTAAGCTAGACAGATAGGCAGTTGAACACAAACATAATAGAAGAGATTTTAAGATCTTATTGTTCTTTTCCCCCAATTACTTACCATTTTAACAAAATACATCTTTTTTTTAAGTACTATTTACTTAAAATTAGCTTTCATTACATTGCTCAGGAATTTTACATTACATGGCCTCATCCCTATTTTAGTTTTTTTTTTTCTCACTTGGAGTAAATAGTGAATGTGAAAATGAGATTCCTGGCAGGCAAAATGTCTTTGCCTGAACTATAGAAGGGATTTCTTAAATAGTGCTCTCTTTACTGCTTCCGTTTTCAAGAAAAAGACACTCTCACTCAGAGCCATGGTGATAGTGTCAGACACAGAGAATGGAGTACCTGGATAGGGACACATACCACTGAGACCCTCCCTTTCCTTTGGGCTTAGACACTTTACTCCAAGCTCTCCTACTTACCAGCTGCATGATACCGGGGAAAGTTACTTGATTTTCCTACACTTCATATTTGTAAAATGGATAAAACAAACCCCATAGGGTTGTTGTGAAGAGTTCTATCACATAAAAACGGACAATACTTAGCCATGATGAGCACCCAGGTCATGTGTAAGAAACAGTGGTTATGATGCTGAGCCTTAGCCATTGCAGGCAGGGATTTCATCATCTTCATTTTGCATCCCACACACTGATCAGGATGCTTATCTAAAAGTACAGACCTGCCACTTCTGGCTCCAGGTACGTATCTCCATATATCCCTGTGCCCCTCGACCAATGCAAAGACAGAGCAGGCAGGGAGAGCCACGGAGGTGACTGGGGCAATGTGACTTACCCTTATCTACGTCCCAGAACGAGCCAATATATCAAGGCTATCTGTTGGCTCTCTCTATAGACAGATAAAGGGACTCTCAAGGTCTCTTTGCCAATTCAACAGCATGCATGTGCCAGGTGGTGAGCTAGTTTCTGGCACCAAGTTCACACACCAGAACTGGAAGAGGAATGTATAAACAATTGCCATACCACGGGATCTTAGCAGTGAGAGACATGCTTGAACAATATGATTTCACAGAAGAGCGAGTGACCCTCTCGGGACAGTGAGAGAAGCATCAGAGAGAGGGTGATGTTTGTATTCTCTTCTGAAGGGTGGGAGGCCTCTTGTGGTTTCCTGGGCTGCCAGGGCTGTGACCCTGGTTCACATTTATGACCGTGTCCTTAGCATCTCGTTTCAGGTCACCCTTTCTATCTACCCTCTCCCGGGGTCATGTTTCTTCCTTCCTTCCAGCTCCCAAACTTGACCTCTTCACTCTGAAAACCAAGTATGAATTCTTGACACCTGTATCTCAGGTTTCAATGACCGTCCTGGTGTCCTGTTGTCCCCCGGTGAATGGCTGTCTCATCTCTGCCATAAGAGTATCTATTGACAAGGCCAGAATTTTCTTCAGAAAAATGGATGTGAGTCTGTTCCAAAAGCAATGCCGGCCCCAAAGTGTAGCCACAGAGAGCACAGCGGTCACTACTGTTACACAACTAGGTCGCTTGAGTCATAAATGATCGTTCCAGAAGTTGCCAGGATTACACTCTCTCTTGTCCCCAGCCCCAAGCTTGGTCTCCAATAATCCATAGGAGGCACCTCCATCCACACACACCATGTCACACTGCCTCGCCTCAGGAGATGTGTCAAGCTCCCAGGGAAAGCTGCTCCGGCCCAGCCTGGCCTGCACAGAGCTGTAGAGCCTTCCAATCAGATCTGGCTTTTGCCTGAGCCTGAAACACAGGCCTCCTTTCTCCCCGAGTCCACAGCCACCCACTGTCTCCTGGCTGAGGCTCCAACTCCCAGGAGCTCCGGGATCCGAGCTTCCTGAGGAGAGAGAGAGCCAGTCTGAAGGAAACCAGATAGGGTTCCTATGTGATCATTCTGTTCAAATGAAATCTGAGCTTCCTGAAACTTCAAAGATAAAACTTCTGATAATGTAAACAACAAGATAGGAACTTGTACGAAGAGCAGAGTTTATCTTTCACATATTCAGAGTGTTATAGGTAAAGTATTAAGAATATAATGAAGCAAAAAAAATTGCAAGAAATGTATTTGAGAGATCTGGAAATCATATAGGAATGGCTCCACGCATTAGAAGTTAGAGGCATTTTGAGGCACGACTGAAAGGAAATGGAATCGATTTGAATTGGCGCGGGAACGGCAATGCCTAATCGGATTTGCAAAGAGGAGGAATCGAGATATGTCCTCCTCACTATTGTTTTAGTCGAATGGAAAACAATCACTTTGAAGCTATTTTTAAAAAAACATCTAGGACTTGAATGTAAGACAAGCCAAGAAAAAGAGAAGCAAACAGCGATGGCAAGTTTTTGTCTGGGAAAATTTAAAACACAGTAATAATCCAAAACTACGTGATCATGAATAAACACAAGAGTTAGACTGGATTTGCTCTCCTGTGATATCGCTTCACAGCAGCTCCTCCTGCCCTCCCATCATTAACTATTCTGTTCCATGTCTTCTTGTACTTCCCATGTATACACTCTGCATCAGCTTTTCCCTGGAGGCTAGTCAACCTGAACTACTTATTAAGAGCTTCCCTGCACTCCTTGGTAGATTAAAAGTGTATGAAACACTTCTCTTTATAGCAAGATGTTCTTATGGTTAGAATAGCATCCCCCTCATTCTGATGTGTAACGCAGTAAAGAAGGCACCCGGCAGCACTTCTCATTCAGACTTGTCAGTTTACTCAAAAGGAACACATCCAAGATGCTCCGTCGTGTATCCAAAAGAAGGAGCAACATAAATTAATTTGCCACTATTCTTGCAGCGAAGAAAACCACTATTTTTAAAAAAACAGTAAGGGTTGCCCTGCTGGTGTGGTTCAGTGGGTTGGGCGTCATCCCAAGCACGGGGTTGCCAGTTGGTTGTCCTGTCCAGGACACATGCCCGGGTTTGCAGGCTGGATCCCAGGTAGCGGGCATGCAGGGGGCAGCCAATCGATGTTTTACTCTCACATCAATGTTTCTCTTTCTCTCTCTCTCTCTTTCTCTCTCTCTCTTCCTCCCCCTCTCTCTCTAAAAATTAATAAACTATCCTTAAAACAACAAAAAACAAAACAACAGTAAAGATTGCCAGCAAACTTCAGCTTCTCATGCTCCAGAAAATACTCTTTGAATTTAACAGAGATGACACCTAGTATATTTATATTATGGTTACCCCAAACAGCAGCTGAAAAGACTTTAAAGATATTCCTTTAATGGCAGAGACACCTCTGAACTGTCCACAACAATACCATTTTTTGGATTGGGAAAGATCTTGTCCTATTTCTTTCTTTTTTTAAAAAAAAATATTTTTATTGATTTCAGAGAGGAAGGGAGAGGGAGAGATAGAAACATCAATGAGAGAGAATCATTGATTGGCTGCCTCCTGGACACCCCCTACTGAGGATCAAGCCCACAACCCAGGCACGTGCCCTTGACTGGAATTGAACCTGAGACCCTTCAGTCCACAGGCTGATGCTCTATCCAACAAGTCAAACCAGGTAGGGCCTATGTCCTATTTCTTTCAAATTCTTTTCATACTGATACAATGCATAAATCATGAGAAAACCCATCAAATATTTCCATGGTTAAAAGAGATGTTCTCTGAAGGTAATTCACTACCTAGGGTGAAATCTATGAGAGCTGCACATATTCTCGGATGCCTCCAAATGCTTATATGTTTTATTGTTTCGGCAACAGAAGGGGCATATCATACCTCTTGCTATACATTTTCAGACATCACTTTCTGCTACTGTAGCATTTAAATATCCCACCAGTGAATGTTACTTTTCACCTTTACTGGGAAAAATTATTTTTTTTCACTCAAGCTAGGGCAATCGATGGGCCCATAACAAGTGCTCAAAGACTCGAGTTGAATGATTAAATGAGGAATGGATGCATGAAGTCGATAACTTTGCCTTCTATGCCATCATGCTGCTTTGTATTTCTTACCACTACAATCACTTAGTGTTTTTTGAGTAAAAGTATTCATTGCACGTGCTTGGGGAGAAGGCAGAGAAAACTGATGTGCACAACTCAAGGTGGGAAAATGCTGAGGCGGGATACCATGGCTCAGGCTCCATCGCAGTGGGAAGTGAACAAAGCCTCCTAGATACTTAAAGGGAGGAATCTTGGTGAAATAGGACAGTTAAGACAGGTAATGACAGAGTGGTAGGCTAACCAACCAGACAGCTCTGGAAACCGAGTCATGCACAAAGCGGGGTAGAAGCATGAGTGACAAATGTCCATGCTTCTGAAATCATCATGGCAGCAGGAAGCCTGAAACCGAAAGTAGCAATGTAAGAAACCCTCGAAACTCTGTGGTGTTTTTTTTAAATTATGTTGCTTCTCTCCCTCTCCCACCCAGAGATTAGTGCTTTGAAATGTGTACACTAAGATACATGTATACACATTTAAGATATAAAAAAGATGTAAGATATAAAAAGCCATTTTTAGAGAACAGTACAGGGGTTAAAAGCAGAGGCTTTGAAATCAGCAGACTTGGGTGTGAATCTTAGTTCTTCCTTCCAGTTGTGACGTTAAGGAAGCTAAAAGAGGAATGAGAACAATCATGTCTGTCACAGCATTATAAAGATGATAGGAGATCATAGAAATAAAGTGTTTGGTACCATGAATGCCTCAACAAATAGTTATTATTAATAATGAAGGAATTCACAAAGCTTCACACAAGCAACGATTATTAGAAAAATCCACTGCTAATCTAGAGATTAAGGCAAAATGTCAATGAAGGGAAAAATAATATGAAGTCATATGTATGAAGCAGTGGGAAACATCCTACCCAAGAGAGCCTGCTGTCCCAATCCCTCAAAAATATCTGATCTATACTTATACCAGTTACAGAATCGTTGCTGTTAATGTGCTTGCCTTTTCAATTCTACCTGTGTCCTTATTAATTTTGATCATTTACAGACCAGCATGAATTGCATGGATCAGACAACCAGTGAAGAAGTATGCAACTGAGTAGTCAAGATAAAGAAATGGAGATTTGATTGGAAAAAAGAGGCAGAACAGCTGACTAATTAGGGAGCCTGGAACACTTGGCAAAAAGGAGAACCCAGAAGAGGTGCAGAAACAGTGGATGCAGGCCTTCCAAATGCAGCCTGAAGTATTGTCTTAGGAGGGTGGGAGAAGAATAAATCAAGAAGGGAGCTGAGTAACATTCCATTGTATGTAGGTAACACAGCATTTTTATCCACTCATCATTGATGGACACTTGGGTTACTTTCATATCCTGGCTATCTATATATATAAAAGTATAGTATGCAAATCGACTGGACAGCAGAAGGACCGGTCGGCTATGATGCACACTGACCACCAGGGGGCAGATTCTCAATGCAGGAGCTGACTTCAGCCTGCAGGCCCCAATAGCCCAATGGGGAACCGGGAACCAGGGGTGGGTAGAGGTGGATGCAGGTGGCGCCAGGGCCCCAATCTCCCCACCAGTCGCCCCACACACAAAGGGTGACTGGTAGTGGCGGCGCTGTGGGGTTGCCAGCTGATGGCAGTTGGAGAAGATTGGCCTTGATCGCAAGCCAGGCCTAGAGACCCTACTCATGCATGAATTTTGTGCGCTGGGCCTCTAGTTGTAAATAATGCTGCAATGACCATGGGGTGCCTATATTCTTTGGAATTAGTATTTTGGATTTCTTTGGATAAGAGCCCAGAAGTGGACTTGCTGGGTCATAAGGCAGTTCCATTTTTAATTTTTTGAGGAACCTGCATAATTTTATCCATAGGGGCTGCACCAATCTGCAGTCCCACCAACAGTGCATTAGAGTTCCCTTTCCTCCATATCCTCACCAACATTTGCCATTTGTGGATTTATTGATGATAGTCATTCTGACAGGTATGAGGTAATATCTCATTGTGGTTTTCATTTGCATCTCTCTGACAATTTGTGATGTTGAGCATCTTTTCATATGTCTATTGGACATCTGTATGTCCTCTTTGGAGAAGTATCTATTCAGGTCCACTGCCCATTTTTTAATTGAATTGTTTGGGGTGTTTTTGTTTTGTTTTGTTTTGTGTTGTGTTGTGTTGAGTAGTATGAGGGGAGAGGGAGTTGAGGGACTTGGGTGAAAGAGGTGAAGGGATTAAAAATACAAATTTGCAGTTAAAAAATAGTCGTGAGGATGTAAAGTACAACATAGGAATTATAGTCAATAATATTGCAATGACTATGTATGGTGCCAGGTTGGTACTGGAAATATTGAGGGAAAATATTTGTAAAGTAAATGATTTCCTAACCATTATGTTCTATGCCTGAAACCAATACCAAATAATATTGAAAGTAAACTGTAATTGAAAACATAACTAACTAAAATAAATAAATAAGTAAAAGAAGAGGAAAAGATGCTAAGCTAAAGTGCTGTTTTTTTCTTTGAGATCTTCCTGCATGTCTGAAAGATCAGGTTTTTTGTATTTCATTGAAAATTATTTTCTTAAACTGTTTGGGGTACAGACTGTGGTTGCCAATTTCTTTTAATATCCTTTCCTCATAAGCCCATCTGAGTCATCACAATTTTCTCAAATAACCCTTCAAGACAAAGATATCTTTATTTCTGAGATCAATAGTGTGTAATACCAGAAGATTCATCAAAGTGTAGCAATGGTTATAATAAAACAACTTTCTACAGTGAGCCTTCACCACAACATGGCATGTATAAAATTCTCTACTCTGTCCTCTGTTTACATTTCCTTTAAAATACCATTGTTTAAATCTCCCTCAGTAAGTATCTATATATATAAAAGACTAATAGGCAAAGTGTCCCCTTGGGAGTTCGATCGCTCTCTATGACGTGTGCTGACCACCAGGAGGCGGTACGAACGAAGGAATGCTTTGGTCGGCAGCCGGCAGCTGGGGAAGGGAGGACTCAGCCAGCAGCTGGAAGGCCCTGATTGGCCCTGATTGCTGGCCAGGGCTAGGGACCCTACTCATGCATGAATTTCATTCACCAGGCCTCTAGTGTTTTTATAAAAAAGGTGCATTGCTATTTTTGATGCAAGCGGTCTGCAAGAATTCTAAGCAGCTTTGGGATCAATCCCATCCAACACTCCACCTCCTAGGTGTCCCATTTTCTTTTTATGGTTCAAATATGTTTTTATTGATTTCTAGAGAAAGAGGAAGGGAGAGGGACAGAGACATAGAAACATCAACACAATAAGAGAGAAACATCACCAGTTGGCTGCCTCCTGCACGCCTCCTATTGGGACTCGGGCCCGAAACCCAGGTATGTGCCCTGACCCGGAATCGAACCATGACCTCTTGGTTCCTGGATCAATGCTCAACCACTGAGCAACACTGGCTGGGCTGTCCCATTTTCTTAAATGACTAAAATCCAATATCTGTCTCCAAAAAATGTATAACTATGCTTATCCCACACCTGCAGGACCTGACAGGCAACACCTGACAAGATGAGAACAGAGGAGAGACAGGTCTTATTTATTTTTCTCATTAGGGTCACAGCCCAGCTTGTTTTTGGCCAATGCCTATTTCTATGCACCTTAACCCATGGCTTCATCCTCTGTTTTAGAAGAGAAACAACATATTTTTTCTAAGCATTTGAATCTTAAAATAGCTAATGGTACTTAAATAAGAGATAATCAGTTTATGAAAATAAACGCCATCAGAGAACATTTCACTCCAGTCCTCCACACCCTAGGAAAGAGATTATTATTTTTTTTTTAAAAAAATAAGGGTGATCTTTTCATGTAAGAGTCAACTCTCATGACATTTAGGCTATCTTTCACTTTTAAAATAGACTGATTTTCAGAGAGATGAATCCCGAAAAGCTACATATTAAAAAACCAAAAACATAAACAATATATTCTCCCCCAAATCCAATAGAGTACATCAAAATCCAAGGAGATGGGAGGAAATCTGAAACATGTTTATGCTTAAGAAAAGAGTCCTAATAATCTCTAAATAAAAGACAAGTATCTTAATGCAAGTGATTTGTACAAAAGGCTATTCATAACAAAAAATAGAAATAATAATAATAAATACAGCTATAAATGTTAAACCCCATTATGTATTAATAAATGTTAACTAAATGCAAACTAAGAGTGGGTTTTCATTATTTTACTTTTTTTTTGCCTCTTACATATCTAATGGCAAAGATATTTAATTATATATCTAATGGCACCATTTGCAGGGACACCCATTGGGATCTGCTTTCCAGAGGGTAGTTTGACAAAAGGAATCAACAGCCTTAGCCATATGCATACCTTTGTGGCAGAACATTTTCTTCCTATAATTTACCCTAAAATAATAATTAGTCAGTAGGAAGTAGGACTTGGAAGTCAGATAGTCCTGGATCTGAATCTCATGTTAACCAAACATTTATTAGTCCTGTGTATGTGACAAAGCTACTTAACACTTTCTTATTTAATCTTCTAAGCCTTCTAAAGAAGACTTATAAGTCTTGATTTCCTCAGTCAGTTCCTAAATGAGGATTGAGAAGGATACTTACCTATTAAGATTTTTATAGCCCTAGCCAGTTTGGATCAGTGGATAGAGCATCGGCCTGTGGACTGGAGGGTCCCAGGTTCAATTCCTGTCAAGGGCACAAGCCTGGGTTGCCGGCTCAATCCCCAATAGGGGGCATGCAGGAGGCAGCCAATCAATGATTCTCTCTCATCATTGATGTTTCTATCTCTCCCTCTCCCTTCCTTTCTGAAATCAATAAAAATATATTTTTTAAAAGATTATTATATTTAGTGGAAAAAAGACATATGTAAAATATTAGCGTATTATCTGGCACCTGACAAATATTCAGAAAATCTTGGCCATCTTTAAACAGCTAATTTGATAAGGGAACAGATATAGAAATATGAGGATGTTCATTAAAACACTGTAAATAACAGCAATAAACTGGTCGAATTGTTTAATGGAATACTATTTGACAGTGATTCTTAATTGCTCCGTTCTCCCCCCCTTCTTCTACAGTAACAAATATTTAGCTGGACACCTGGCTATCCAGAGTATCCTCAAAATTTTCTAGTTTTCCTTGTGGACACGTGGGTAAGTTCTGGCAAACTGCTAAGTACAACTTAGAGGTAAACTAAAATGTTAAAAATATTTATCTCTGATGGAATTTGGGGTTGAATTTCTGGATATCTGCAATGACAATTATATAAGCTTGAAAAAGATTTTTCCAAAAAATAAGGAGAGCCACTCTCATGCAGGAAATGCTATCTATTCACATTTTTAAGTGTTAAATTATTATTATATTTATTTGGAAAATCCCCAATGTTTTATCAGAAATATTAGATTGCTTTCTTTTGAGTCACTGCATGTGCCCTGGCTGGGTGGCTCGGTTGGAGTGTCATCCCATACAGCAAAATGTTGCAAGTTCAAGGCCCAGTCAGGGCACATACTTAGGCTGCGGATTCAATCTCTGGTCCAGGTGTGTACGGGAGGCAACTGATTGATGTTTCTCTTTTACACAGATATTCTCTCTCTCTCAAATAAATGAACATATACTCCAGTGAAGTTTAAAAAAAAAAGACACGGCATGAAATACATGCACACACACGCGCGCGCCCGCGCGCACACACAGACACACACACACACACACATACATGTGTACATTTATGAGAAATCTTGCAGAACTCTAAGATATATCAGGCAGAATGACTTTATCCTTTAAATAGTAAAATAGAAAAGCCAAATTTAATACTTTTGGACTATTCATGCTAAATATTACAGTGGAAAATACATAATTTTAAATGCATTTAATCATTTTTGACTATGAAGAGCCACAATGAATACATTCTGTAGTTCTGGTGTCTCCACCAATCAGAAGTCTGTTTCCCTTCCTTTTACCAGGCAGGCCCTGGGTTTTGATGAAACCAGGATACAGCTCCACTCTCACCACACCTGCCTTCTTTCTGCAGCCCTTACATATGCCAGTTCTGGCAGAAAATGAGGCCCTTTACACTCTTTTTTTCCAGTAACACTAAGTGCCATCATATAAAAAAGCAGAGCCCATGTATTTTGTAGGAAAAAAAAGGTTATGATAAAAAATTTAGGTCATCCAGGTTTTGATTGTGAAGATGAAAAAGACTTTAAGGTTTATGTCTTGATACATAAAACAAGTCACCTAAGTCTCCTTTAAACAAATACTTCACGGAGGAATCCAAGAATGATAAAATTATTATATATAACAACCACTGTAAGCTCTAAGGCATAAAAAGTAATCCAGATGTATCTCACAGAGCTGGCTGCTAAACCAATTATCAATGGCCAAAGAAAGTGTAAAAAATAGTAACTTAATAACAGTGTTCTATATTTAAAATAACAGATCCATATTTACAACACCAAGTAATAGTAACAGAGAAGTTAGAGAAAGCTGGTTGGCGGAAAGAAAGAAGGCTATTGGTGGGTAATGTATCTCATGGCTGCTATTGTGAAAGACTAAAAGGAACTTCTCTCTTAACAGTTTTAAAGCATTCTACCACTTAAAATCAAATAGAAATTAAAAATATAACCCAGGAAAAGATAAATGCAAACAGTGCATAAGGCAAAAACCAGAGCGTATGTAAAACAATTAAGATGCAAAAATATTAAATTGAAATAACACAAGAGGAAGGAAAAATGTTGAAAAAACACACTGAGATTTCAGATAAAGCTAAAAACTGACCGTATGATGATTACAGGGGTCATTTAATGAAAAGTTACATGAAATGTCAAAAATAAAAGGAGAGCTTAAAACATCTATGACAATGCAAACTAAAGAAAGACACAATGATATCACCCAAAATAGAATTCAAACAAATTCAAGCAAAAAGTGGGGGGGGAATATTTTTAGTTATTTATTCATTCAACAAATATTTACTGAGCACTATTCTGTGCCAGACACTGTGCTGGGGTGTGGAGCTAGTCAGTGAATAAACCCACAAAACCTCATCGCATTAGGTTCTAATAGAGATAGAGAATAACATAATTTAAAAATGCATATAAGTGATAGGTTCTAAAAAAAGAAGGTAAATAGAGGGGGATAGAAGGCACTTGGGGGAGAGAGATGGTCACAATTTCAATATGGTGTCCAGGAAAGTCCACAATAAAAAATGTATATTGAACAAAAATCTAAGGGGATGATGGGTGGATTATAAAGGGTTATAGAAGAAGGGTATTTCAAATGGAGGGAACAGCAAAAACACAGCCTGGAGGAGAATGAGCCTGGATGACTCAGGACTAGCAAGGAGCCCAGTGAGGCTGGGGCAGGAGGAGTGAGGGCAGGGGGGGCAATTAGTGAAGTGCATTTGACCCTTGTACAATGTCAGGGGTTAGGGGCACCAACAGCCACACCTGGCATATACATTTTGACTCCTTCAAGCTAAACTGCTCAAAGGAAGCCAGACCAGTCAGGGCTTGAGGAAAAATATAGAGCTTTTGCCTTTTATTGTGAGTGGGACAGGAAATTGAGGAAATGCATGATCTAACTGACATTTGAACAAGATCACCCAGGTGATTCGTGAGGCAAAGCAGGGACACCCATGGGAAGCTGGAGCCATAATCCAAGTAAGAGAGGATGGAAGCTCCAACAGATGGTAGCAGTGGTTGCAGAACATAAGAAAATGCAAGCTAGGAGATGTTTGCTGATAGAGTAAATGTGGGTTGTGAGAGAGAAGGAAGAGTCAAAGATGACTTCAAGAATTTTGAACCTGAGCAACATAAAGAGTGAAGTTATTTACTTAGATAAAGAAGACACAGAGTTTGGAATCTAGGAGGGAAAGCAGGGAAGCTTGGGGGTAGGAGGTAATTAACCAAGGACCTTGTATGCATATATGCATGGCCCATGGACACAGACAATGAGGTGGTGAGGCCTGGGGCAGGGGGG
>NW_005871121.1:4915537-4928897 GCF_000147115.1 Myotis lucifugus
GACGTCGGTGGCCAGTGGGACAGCCGGGAGAACCAGGCCAAGCGTGGGTTCTGAGTCACATGAACAAAGACGTGCCAAACAGACAAAGTGATCATTTTCAAAAGCTGCTGGCGGTCAGCAAAATGAGGACCAAGAACGTTGCCCACTGGGTGTAGCAATCTTGAGGGCACTGGTGAGATTGATGAGGGCAGTTTTTCGGAGGGGTGGAAACAGAACCCCGTTTAGAGTGGGTTCAGAGGCAAACAGGAGGAGAGCACATGGAGATGATGAATTCAGAAAACACTTCCCAAAGGTTTGGCTGGAAAGGGAAAGAGAGAAATGGGGCAGAAGGCGAGAGGATTTCTTTTTAATGGTAGAACCAACAGCATGACAAGAAACACTCGTTATTTTAACATTTAATAAGAAACACTCATTAAATGAACATCTGCTGATTAATTTGTATTATCATTTGTTAAGCTAATAACTGGAAAGAAAGCATCGCTTCAGTTATGAATAGATATAACGCAAAAAACTAAAATTCTGCTGTTAAAGATGTCAGCGTTAGGTGTAAGCATTTCACACAGAGCCTCCTGCTTCAGGATGGGAGGAAGTCCTTTGCAAAGTCACACACAGAACTCTCACCCACATTTCCCAATATTACATTGTCCCTTTCTGCTTTTGCAAATAGATCATTTTATTATCAAAAAATTTCTGAAGTCATAACAAGCTTTTCTGAAACATAGGCTACACATAACTTTATGATTAATATTACCACCAAAGGACCACAACCAAAATGGCTGAATTTTTGTGTGAGGCTCCGTATAATGAATGATTAACTCATTAACTAAAATCACAAAAGCCTCTTATTTTGAATGAAGAATTCATTAATTAAAATCACAAAAGCCTCTTTAAAAAGCAGGATGAAAATATTGCGTCTCTTAAAAATTAATGTTAAATTAACCCAATTCTTCTCTGTGCTCATAATTTTAAAACTTTGATCATCTAATTCATTCCCTATATAACTGTTTTAAAACCTAGTTTCCCAAAGTAAGTCCCATAGGAACCTTAATCATTGCTTAAATCTATTTGCTAATTCTGCATCAGACCAAATACCACTGCTTTTATTATATAAAAAAATAGCTTTTTGAACTTTTAATAACCTAATATTCTATCAAGCATCACTATTTCAACAAGTACTCTCTTTTTCAGTGTATTTTAATTAAATATCTGAGCATTGTAATTCTTTTCCTCAGATGTTTTTTTTTTCCTCTTAATTTTGTATTTCTTAAATTATAATGCCTACATTCTGTTCTGGGCATATTTAATATTTCAAAATAATTTCTTAAATAATCTATTACTAAATAATAGTATAATTGACATTAAGTTAAAAAGAATGACTAATTTTTTCAATATGAGTGATTGCGTATTTTAGAGGGTCCTTTATTCTAGTATAACCAGGACAAGTTTTCCTCAATTCAACTTCCTTTCTTGGTTATTTGCAGAATTGGGAAGTTACAGAGGTCTGCAAATAATTTCTATTTGCCTATTAATCTCATATATATTTAAACTCTTTTTATTGACTAGAACACTGACTTCTATAATATTTCACTGAACACTTGCCTGATCTTGATAGACTTTATTTTAGCAGTCTGTTTTTTCATAATCTCTTCATATTTTACATATCTTATTGTGAGCCATCCAGCTACACTGTAAACCAGTTCAGAAGCCCAAAGAGAAGAAACTAAGGTTTTTGTCACAAAACTTGATTTTAGAATGTCCCTCACAGACCTCCAAGGAGGGCCTGGCATAATTCTGCTATTCTCACATTTTTTGAGATTTTAAGTATCAAGAACACTGGCTCTCTTTTCCAAGTAAAGCAGCTTTTACGCTACAAATCTAAAACTTAGGCTGTTCAAAATTTTAAAGCACTGGACACATGATAAAATGCAGACAATAAAGCTATTGACAGCAACAGGTAACCAGTGGCTATAAAATTTACAGTGCTTTCTCCACACTTGAATCGAACAGGATCTCACGTATCTCAGATCTTGTTCTTGGTTTAAAAAAAGGATAAAAAGAACTGAGAGAAATGCTCTTGGCTGGCCCTGCAGGGATGAGGAGGTGTTAGTGACAAGGATCCGGTATCTTTTTGTTTCACTAAAACCCTGGTTTGACAGGAAGCATAGGGAAAACTTAGCCACAGAAATGGCGCATCCGCTGTGCAGGCCAACAAGTAGAGTCTCCCACCACTACTTAGAATAAAGAAACTTATAGTCCTCTTTCTCTCATGTTTCTGGCCACAGTCATCTTTCTTCCCTTCTTCTGCATTCACTATTGTACTCTATTCCAATCGCTTAATTTTCTTTCTTAAAAGCCTGAATGCCAAGAGGAAAAGCCCTTAGAAAGTGGTCCATGAGAGTAAGCCAATTCAGTTCAAAATCTATATAGACTCTTGGGTCTGTTAAAATGAGAATGTGATTTGATTGACCTACTTTTAGTTTACTTTTTTTAAAATAAGAGGGTGAACTGAATTCTAATTCTGAATGCTGGAAATGTGATCCCAAGTTCCTTACTCTGCTAAAGAGTGTGCTGAATGAGATGAGGTGGGGGCGATTATTTCACATTTGACGAGGTGGATCCTATTGAATTTTCTGTTCTTAAAGTGACTGGTTTGGCAGGAATTACATCCCTTGATTTATGTCACAAGTACTTATGGAGCACCTACTTTACCCGTCAGGGGTCTTTACAGACCAGGGCTTGTTGTAACGAGACCCTTTCAAGGAAGAGAGCTATGGATACAACATGAGTGATGTTTCCCTCTCTGGGGCAGGGAAACGTGATGTGTTAGAGAAAGTTTCACAGCGTGTGTAAAAGAGAACTAGGAATGCAAGGGGCCACAGCCTCCAAAGGAAAAGGAAAAGCTTGAGCCAAAGTGAAGGGGCACAGGTGTGGGGGTCAGGTCAAGTTGGACAATTAGCCTGAGTTCAGGTTTGAAGCACCTTGAATGCTCTAGTAAGAGCATCGTATGATATTAAGAGTGACATGAATTGACAGTCCTTCCCAATAATGAGTAGAAGCAAAACAAAATCCCATCTAATATTTTCTAGTTTCCATAGATGGAGACCTTATTCCTCTATTGTGTTTCATTATTGAAGTTGGTTTTTGATGAGTTTCTTTTTGAGAATTACAGAAACACACTATGTAAAAGGAAAAGCATACCAACATTTGTTGCTACAAACTTGCATAAAACTTTTTAACGTTGGCCTTAGACAAGCAATACTTTGTGCTAAGTCACTAATGACTATAGCATGTTTATTGAACTTTTTACATTATGGGAAGAGAACAGGTTGGTTTCCTAGGTTAACAAGATTTCCTAGGTTAATAGGGAATGGATGTGTTACTATTTTCATGGCTCTGTGTGTGGGTGTGTGGGTGTATGTATGTAAGTGAATGACATTTAGTGCAATGGAACTCTCCCACTGTATTTTGATCAACGAATAGGTGTGTATTTGGGATTTATAGATGACCGAGCAATAAGATATGTAATATGCAAAAACCTCTTCATATAAAGATCTTGAGAGGTCCAATCAGTGGAAACACATACCCCAGCCTACAAATCCTAACTGGGATAAATGTGAACACATTTTCTCACTGAAACTGCATCGTCTGGCATATTGGCCAATAGCAGAAGGGAACAAACAGGCACAATCACTTCCACACAAAAGTCTGTATCAATCTTTTCTTGACCTACTTTCAGGATTTCCTCCAATAATGCAATCGCCCAAACAAATCTCCAGAAGACTGTGTGCTGCAGTCGCAAAGCCTCACATTTAGAAAGCCAGCACTCCCCAAGGTTCATAATGGAAAACTCACTGCATGAGGTGACCTTCTGTCATCATTTAGAGAAAACCCAACCCGTCTCAGGTAAAAGGATTTATGCGCCATAACCATTACCAGAGTGATTATTTGGCTAAATATCACCTTCCTTTGCCTGAATGCCATTGAGTCTGATGCATCTTCACAGCTCATCATGCTTGTAAAAATGCACCAGTTGTTTTATTTTTTTTAAATGGCAGATGCTGTAGGATTCTAATTCCAAAATGTGGAGCAGGGGGAGGAAGAGGAGAAGGAGAAGGATGGGGAGGAGGAGGAGAAAAAGAAGGAGGAGGAGGAGAGAACTGCCATCTTGAAAAGCTCCCATCAATCAGGAGACTGGAATATTTTCTTTTTTTTAAAAAAAAATGATGGTTATTTTATCATTTCAGGGAATGGAGGGGTTAGTATAAATTTTTGAATAAATTACCGAGGAACAAGGAAGCATCTTGTGTTTTCTTGATTTCTTCTGCCAAGAATACTAAATAGCTAAAATGTAATGAAAGATAAGGAAGAATATAAGTTGGAATCACAGGCAAGAGGGATACTCTCTTGTGGGATGGATGATGCCCAGATTGTACTGCATCTTAAAGGATATACCAGTAAAGGCAACATGTTCTAGCCATTCTTGACTAATTAAAATTTATTTCATTATCTGTGCTTCTTCCCGTAAATCAATTTTGAAGACAGCATTGACATCCATGTCTAAAATTCTTGCCCCATTTTGATAAACTTTTACCTAAAAATCATAGGCATATCAACCCAGTCTTAGAAATCTTAGCACCAAGTGTTTATCTTTACAATAAAACAGCAGTTGCCACCACCAAAAATTAAACTTTGCATTGGAACAGACATAACTATGGAAATTCTGTGACATTTTCTTAGTAGTAAGTGTTGAACAGAACATACAGGATGAGTGTTTTAACAAATATGTTGCTTATATATCTTGCTATTTACACTACTATTTTCAATGTGGTAGGGTATGTAGGTGAAGTAAATGCATTTCAGACTAAAGATGCAAAACCCAACCAACTTCTGTATTGAAGCTTCTCTTTGGGTGAGTAATCTGAAATGAGTAATAAATATAAGCTTATCTTTTTGTTTCTGTATATAGCAAAAATAAGGGAGGAGGTACAAAAGGGGCTTCAATTATTAAATGAAACAGTAAATGTCCCATGTTCAAAAGGAGAAAGTGCTGCTCATATGCTCACAGAGATATTTTTTAAATGAATTCGCATCTTTATTTTGTTTGTCCTTTTTATGACTTTCTACAGACTTAAAATCTGATTCATATAATCGAACATTTATTTCATTCTTCTCTATTCTGGTAGACTCCCACCAGGGTTCATTTTATATCTGTAGCAAAATTAACTCCTGAAAGAGAAAAACTATTGGAGTCCAGCACAGTGCTAAGCAAACAGTAGCTGTTCAATGAGGACCTGGTGAAATGAGTTCTATTGATCTCAACTGGACTCAACCCCTCTGAGAGGCACAGAACTGTATTCAGGTCACAGGAAGAAGACCTTCTTCCTCTCCTTTCTTTATGTGGGAAGCAGGAAAAAGACAGGCTCAAAATATCCAGCATAAGTCCTACCATTAAGCTTAATTTTTCTAAAGGATATAATCTTATAATTAGAATGCTCAAAATAAGGCACTATCAATTTTGAGAAGCAGAAAACATATATCCTTATATATTAATTGTGTGTATATATGCATATATGTAAATATACATATGCAGTTACATATAAAATACTTACATAAATATATATTATACATGCATATTACCTGTCATTTCCCCACTTTGTTAAGCCATCAAGGGCAAATTTATCATAATCAAATATTACTCTTGAAGAATCCATTCAGCCATACTTCTTAAATATCACAAATTCTTGCATACAGCTCTTAATAGCACAATATAGTTACCTTTCTTCATTACACAAGGAAAAATATGATTGCATTCTCTTTCCTAAACTTAATTTATTAATTTACCACTTAATTAATTATTACCACTTCATATATCCTTACTGTATATTGTGACATACATAAAGTATATTGAAACGAATGCCCTTTCCTCCAACAGTGACCCCTGCCTACCCACACTTCGGGGTCTACACCCAACCCTGTCTCCTGGAAACCTTCCCAAGGTGAATCCAGTTTACACTCCCGTACCACTCACACCTTCGTATTCTGCAAACTCTGCTATGTATGCGAGATCTTTATGGATGGATCTCTCTCTTGCAAAGGATTAGCAAACCACGAGAGGAATAGTCTCTCTCAGGAAATATTTATCATATGGGAGTACTCAACAAAGACTCACTGAATTGATTTGTGCTTGTGTCCTCACTGTTAATGACTAAGGATATTAACATAGTTACTTGAACCATCTGAAAAAGTTCTACATTAACTTTTAAATGGAGCTATTAGTAATTTTCAAATATAATAAAAAACAAATAGCCTAGACCTGATGAATATGTTATTTTAAGAAATACACACAAATCAATTGCTGAAATAAAAAATATGGCTGTATTTTATACCTATAACAAAACAAAACAGTAAGTTTGATTCTAGCAACCTATGCAAGGAGAAAGAAAATAAACAAGACAAATGGATAGCAAGAATATGTGTCATTGACAAAACTAAATATATTATGTGCCTATATTGCACCTGGGACTCCCATCTCAGAGGCTGGTTCAGGTATCCATTCATCTGCTGACAGACTTAAATCTTTGGACCAACTCCAAGACTATCTGGCCTCCTGAAGTTCCTCTGGCTTGCAAAGACTATGAGGTCAGCCACTATAGTCCACACGCCTCCTTCTAGGGTTACTCTGACACTGAAACTGCCTTAAGAAGAGGAGATGCATCCTAGCTGGTTTGGCTCAGTGGATAGAGGGCCAGCCTGCAGACCAAAGGGTCCTGGGTTTTATTCCAGTCAAGGGCATGTACCTTGGTTGAAGACTCCTCTCCAGCCTGGTCCTGAAGGCAACCGAATTGATGTGTTTCTCTCACACCAATGTTTCTCTCTGTCTTTCCCTCTCTCTTCCACTCTCCCTAAAAGATCAATGGAAAAATATCCTCAGATGAGGATGAAGAAGAAGAAGAAGAAGAGGAAGAGGAAGAGGATGAGGATGAAGGAGGAGGAGGAGAAGAAGAAGGAGAGAGAGGTGGAGGAGGAGGAGGAGGAGGAGGAGGAGGAGGAGGAGGAGGAGGAGGAGGAGGAGAAGGAGGAACAACAACAACAGAAAGGGATGGGAAGCTTTCCAGAACCTTTGTTCTGTGGCACTAGCTTTGTTTTAGGATAGCAGGAAACTTGCAAATATCTCTACTTACTAGTAAGAAAAATGAACTAAGATTAGTAGTATCACAAGGTTAACCTAGATTTGTGTTTTTTAAACCCTGGCTGTAGTCTGTAATCACCTGGGAATTTTAAGAAAACGTCTCTGTCTGGGCCCTATACCCACACATGTATTGGATCCAGGTGGGGCCCAGACATCAGTATGTTTTAAAAGTTCCAAAGGTGTCTCAGTCAGCTCAGGCTGCTATAATAAGATACCATAAAATGAGTGGCTTAAACAACAGACATTTATTTCTCACTAGAGGCCCTGTGCACGAATTCGTGCATGGGTGGGATCTGGCTGGCCCCACCCCTGATCAGGGATGTGGGGGCAATTGGGAGCAGGGCCAGCTGGGAGGAGGGGCCGTGGGCGGTTGGCTGACCAGCCCTGCCCCCTGGTCAAGCTCCTGGTGGAACTCCCAATTGAGAGGATGATTTGCATATTAGCCTTTTATTATATAGGATCATTCTGGATAATAGGAAGTCCAGGATCAAGGAGCAGGCATATTTGGTTCTGGATATTCCTGGAGAGACCTCTCTCCCTGGCTTATAGACAGCTGCTGTCTCCCTGTATTCTCACAGAAAGCTCTGGTCTCTCTTTCTCTTCTATAAGGACACTGATCCCATCACGGGGGCTCCACTCTTATGACTTCCTCTAGAACGAATTACCTCCCCAAGGCCCCACCTCCAAATCCCATCACAGTGGGAATAGGGTTTCAACATAGGAATGCTGGGAGGAGACATAACGCCAAGCAATTACAAAGCGCATCGAGGACTGAGAACCATTGACCTAGATAAATGGTTGTCAATCTTTATTTGCACTGAAACAAACATGACAATGATATCGCATGTGTAATGCACTCCTGTGGGCCGACCAAGATTCTGCACAATTCTGTATCCCATTCAAGAAAATGTGTAAGAATGCAAGAGTGTAAAAGCGTAATTACAGATATAATTTGTACTCTAATGACGATGTAACTTAAAATCATGGTGAAAATCTAGAAAGTTCCTTATGTCTGGCCAGCATTTTGTTATTATGAGCACACAATCAGGACTCTGATCTCTGCTAAAAGAGGTCATTTTAAACAACAACAGTGTTTTTTCCCCCTCTTCAAAGTTCTGAATTAATAAGTTCAGAGAAAAAGTCTAGTATCAATCTCCATCTTTAAGTAAATATATCAAAGCTTTAGGATTCAAGAAATAAGCAGTCCAGTCAGTGACAGTGAAAGAAGAGAAAAAGTATGCAGTCAATGCTGTCGGGGAAATCAGAGAAAGAAAGAAAGACTATTCTACAAGCGTGGGAGAGTAACTGTACTTGTTGCTATGAATATTTTAACAGAAAATACTTCTTTCCTACCAATTAATGCATTATTCTTTCCAAATATATAAAGACTATATTTCTAAGGAAACTTGTAAAAAATTATCTCCTGCCAATGTGTATAATGTGTACATAAATTGATTCATGTTTGTTGAATGAGATCAGAAAGTTTACATTAACCAGGACTTTAAATACTTTCATTTACTTTCATATATGTGTGCAAATATGAAAAGAAAAAAAAAAGACAACTTGCCCATTTTAACACATTAGAATTTTTAGGCAAAAAGAAATGTTAACACAACTTTTAAAAATTATGTTAATTACAAAGCTCCCCAAATTATATCACAGTGAGATATTTTTAAATAATGGTATCAAACCATCAATATCCTCCCTATCAAATTCTTCATCAAGATGCTGGGCAATGCTGAGGGTTTTTTAAATCTTAAATTCATGCTTAAAGGAAGTGAAGATGAAGATCAATGGCTACCAAAAAACAAACAAACAAGAGAAAGAAAGGAATGGGAGAAAGGAGAAAATAAAGCAAAGATCCTAAAAGAGGACCAAGTCTTTTTTTTCTGTTTTTAACTCCTCTAAGGATTTCTAACTCATCCCACACCCAGTTCCGTTTTAATTCAACTCAATTCAAATATGTGCTTAATATCTGCTATGTGCAGGGTTAAGCTACGTGTAGTATATCAGCTCTGGGATTAATGATAAAACTAGAGACAAATTGCAAAAGCGTGCATATCCATGTAATAACTGTACTTCCTGTCCTTCATCTGCTTTGCAGAACTGCTTTGGCCACTACCTCCTGCAGCCAGCTTAACTGGAGGAGACTTAATCCAATATGATGGCTTTTGACTGACTAAAAACACAGTCTTCATGGGCTCAAGACACTTCATTTTACATTACTGACCACCCCTCACCCCGACTGCCCTCTCCTCCCTAACAGGTAAACATGAGTATATACACAGTCACATGCACACACCCGCACAGGCACATAGAATGACTTGATGCCCTGCTCCCTGGGCCATATCCAAGCTTCATTAGTGCCAACTCACCTAGAATTTAACCTTCACTCAAAGGTTAACCACGGGAGCTCCATTTTTAAGACACAGGTAGTGTGTGGATCTAGGTGGTGCTTGTGGGCCTTTCTGGGAGAATCAAAAAATGTGAAGATTAGGTGCCAGAGTGGCATTAAAGATGGATGGCTCAAAGTGAACAGTGACCTAACTCTCGGGTAGGGGTCAGAATCCAAAGAAGGAAATGTCAGATGAGATGGACCCATCTCAACAGCAAAAAGCTACTGCTGTCTAAGAACCGTCACAGTTCTTTTTCTCTATGACCCATACATTAAATATTTACCAAGTACCTACTATAGGTTCTCAGTCCAAGGATCCTAAGTCCAAGGGTGAATGAAATACTTTCTTTGCCCTCAAGGAGCTAGTCTAGAGGGGGAGATAAGAGAGATACACTACAAAATGATAAGGTGAGTGCTAAAACCCATCCTGGATGATGTGCTGTGGGAACAGAGCACTCACTTCTGAACTAAGAGCTAATCTCTCCCCTTTAACACCAGTCTACTAGTGTAGAGGCCACAGAGTGGCTACTGAACTCTTTACTACTAAAGCTCTAGCACCGAGCCCCCACCTCCTTTAACAATAATATTTAAACATTTACATTTTGTGTACCTTGCAGGGCTATAACTCAATTCAAAGATCCCGAATTCTCATTAGTGCAAAGGAACTATTCCTTAAAAGCTCTTAAAACAGTTACCTCTCCTCTCTGACTCACAGTTAAGCCTCCTTACAGGAAAGCCACCGCAGCTTTTCCCATTACCTGTTCAGTGGGTCAAGATTAAATAATAATTAGAGTCATAGAGTCATCGCATTAGTTCTCCACCTAGTAGCACACCTCTCAATTATTTTAGAGAAGGTCCAAATTCACTTAGGGGATTATTTTAGAGTCATCTTTAAGTTCCGCCTCTCTTATGAAGAATCTCTAGCATTAAATGTGTTACTCGTGTAATTTTTAAAAAATAATATTAAGTCAGGTATCAGAAATCAAATCCACAGTAAAAACTTGTTAATAATCTGGATACTATGCTAACATTTAATGTCAAACTAGCTCAGAAGTTGTCAAAGTGTGGACCTGAACCTAGTAGCATCAGCATATCCTGGGAATCTGTTAGACATGGATTCTCAAGCCCCACCCCGTCCCTACCGAATCAAAACTCTTCAGGGCCCTGAAATCTGTGTTTTAAGTTTTTCTGGTGATTCTGATGCACACTAAAGTTTGAGAACTGTGATCTAGCTAGTTGGCAAAAACAGTTCAAGCCACAGGCCAATCTTAACAGAATAGTCCAAGTAGATGAACTCACAACATATTTAACAACCCCTCCCCATCCCCCCCAAATAAAAAACAACAACCACCATAATGTTTCTCTTTAGTCCCTGGTAGTAATTTGGAAAAAAAAATTGTTTCAGTCTAAATAGTCTAAGGATATTTTGTTTGTGTTCTGAAGTTATTTGAAAGATGCAATTGGTCTATATGTTCATTCAAAACGCCAGAATATTTTGGACAAAAAGTGATAAGGTCATTTTGATAGTCTTAATTGCTAATAATGAAAGCATTAGTGAATTCTACAAATTGCTACAGTAAGAATGGCAGCCTAACATTCAAATTGTCCAGGAGCTGTCACCAGGTGCTGCTGGCCTCAACAGGTAGACGGCTCATGAGCATCTATTACCTGTGCGAGGTCTCTTGTTGGCTTCAGGGGCACTGAAGATGAGTAACAAACACATTCACAGATACCAGAGTAGATGTTAAGGGAAAGATAATTGAAGTGAAGGCTGAATCAAGATACTCAACAGATTTGAGGTTGTAAAGACCCGTAGGTCAGCCTGTAGGCAACACTGTAAAAGGCCAACTTTGTTAAAATGGAGAAAGGATAATAAAGGAGTCAACTGCCAGTCTAAAAAAAAATCCACACAAAAAACACCCTACCCAATTTGAATCCTAAAACAGACTTACAGTCTAATCTATATCATCACATACTCTTAATTAATTTAATCCTTTACAATCTAACATCATCAAAGCATTAAAGAAAATATCCAATAAACTAAAATCTAAATAACCAAAAGCAACAAGCTACAAATTATGTTTTATTAAGAATTTGCAAAATGTGGCCTATTGGAATGGGATATCATTCAGCCACAAAAAGGAATGAAGTACTGATACAGGCTACAGCACAGAAGAATCTTGAAAACATTATGCTAAGTGAATGCAGCCAGCCACCAAAGGCCACAAGTTATATGACTCCATTTATATGAAATACTCATACAGGCAAATCTATAGAAGAAAAAGTACATTAGAAGTTTCCAGGGCTGGGGTCAAGAGAATGAGGAATGACTGTTAATGGAGTTTATGTGAGGGGTGATGAAAATCTTATAATTAGATAGCAGTGATGGTTGCACAACTTTGTGAAAACACCCAAAACTACTGAATTGTGCACTTTAAAAAGATGAATTGTATGCCATGTGAATTACACCTCAATTTAAAAAAATTCACAGTATACTCAGGGGATGCGGTTTGGAAGGCATAAAAAGCAGTATACTCTCAGTTATTTCTATACTGCAGTGAGATGTACTTCAAATAATGGTCTAAGTACCAAGGGGATCTGGCTTTGTTGTTAAAACAGATCTACAGAGGAAATGTACATTCAACAGGTGTGTATCTGATGACCACAACACTTAGGAAAGATGTCTTCCCCTCTCCAGAGTCAACTGTATGATGCTAGAGAAAACCAGGACCAGAATCCCCTGCAAGTCTTAAATGCCACTGTGAGCATCACATCACCCCTGAGTACTTCCATAAAGCTTTTGGGATTTATATTATGACCATGTATCTGGGGCGAGGGGGTGTTGGCAGTTACCAGCATGTTTGCAGTACAATTCTAGCTAGTTAGAATATGAAATTTTTTTTCTTGTAAATGTGACTGTGCCAAGAACAGCACCATCTATTGGATGAAAATGTAGATTAATATTTACTTTAATATGAACAATCTAAACATTTAAAAAAGTATTATCCTCTAACTAAAGAGAGTATGTGCACCCATAAATGGAGGTATGCTTTCCAACTTTCAAGTGCATGCCTCCACACCTATTATAGTCCATCATAATCGCAAATCTTTCTAAAGGAAAAAAAAAGACATTTTTTAATAAAATGCAAAAAAACCCAATCCTACAATTCTTCTGGAAAATGGCAACTGACTGGCTCCTTCTGAGTGCAACCCCAGTATGAAATACTGGAACCTAAAAGGTGGTGGATGAAAGATGAATCCACGAATAAACAGATCAACCGGCAGCTCTCCTCTCCTCTGGCTTTGGCACCAGTGGCGGAAGGCTGACAGAGATTTTGATTGAAACTTTTTTTTAAAAGTAACTGCCCAGACTTGAATGTGACTAAATTAAAAGTATGATAAAACACTGAAAAGTCGGGTTGGTGCTTGTTCCTGTTACTACCTTTCAGGCATTGGGGGGGGGGGGGGTGTTAGTGTGGGGTGTGTGTGTGTGAGTGTGTGTGTGTGTGTAATGCGCATCAGGCACGTGTATTTTTCATTCACGCCCATAATATCCGTAGCATGAACTTAACACCAGAATCGCGATGTAGCATGCAGCCCCGCACCACGGTTATATTTATGGCTGCATTTATCTTCTTATGTGTAGCGAACGAACAGGCTCTTTCTACACTTTGCAAAATAAGAGGAGAGGCGGTGAGGACAGGGGCAGTGATCGCCCGTGGTCTCCCTGCGCGGGTGGGGGAATGAACCCCCGCGGGCGGAGGGAAGGTGCGGAG
>NW_005871121.1:4929719-4949941 GCF_000147115.1 Myotis lucifugus
CGGAGGGGCGCGGCTGTCGCTCAGGGTCCGGGTCCCAAGCATCAAGGCCCATGGCGACACCCCTGGCCCCGCCCCGGCAGTGGCTGCCCGGTGCTGAAGTTGGTGGGACCCGCTGGGGTTTAGAATATTCGCAGAGGAAAGATCTCCTCGTTCGGACTCCTTCATCCCTTTGCAAGAGAAGAGGCCAGACCCCCGCAGTCGCGCACAGCCAGAGACTGACCTTTGGGGGGTTCACTCCTGGAACTGTTTTCCAGTTCATTGCCGTCCTCCCTGCAGAGGCTAAATGGCTCCGACCAGAAAGTGGTGGGGAAGCCCGAGGACACGGGGTGCCCCGCCCCGTTTCCATTTTCCGAATCACCGAAGGAGTTCCAGACCCTGTTACTTCCAGGGCAGCTGGCCGGCAAATGATCTCCGGCCCAGACTGTGTGACCGGTCAGTCCCTGCCCCTTCCCCAAAGTCCCGTCAAATTGTCCTGCTGCGCACAGCGGCTTGGAGGCACTTTCAACGGCAATGGGTGGCAGGGAAGGATTTTTTTAATTGCTTGATTGAAAGATAAACAACAGAGATATATTGCACGCCTTCCGCTGCCTGGGAGCTGGAGATGTCACGCTGGGCGTGCTGGTTGGTGTGGTGGTCTCCATATCTAGACTGTGTGCGCCGTGGTGGTAGGGAGTTTGCCTTAGTTCTTATCACCCAGCTCCTCACACAGAGGCAGAGATGGCCAATATGTGTTCCCTACGTATATGTTGAATTAACTAAATGACAAGATAACGCAACGTCCCGAAAAATTCATAAACTTTTCAAATATTTTCATTTATATATCCTTTAACTATTGGAATATTTTTTTCTACTTATATGAGACCGAATTTGGAGCTTTTTGGAAGTCCACTCCAAGACACAGAAAATCAAGTTCTGAATTTATCGCTTGTATTCTTAGCAGCCATTTGACTAGGCTATCTGTAAAGTGTGTGCTCCTGTGTCCTGTTCTTGTCTCAAAAATAGTATTTTAGTTTAAACATTTTAAAGGAAGTTATCACATACAAAATTGGGTTCTGAATGTACTTCGAGTGTTACCACCTGTTCTCACCAATATCCACAGCCTCTGACCCCCAGGTTACATGTGCAGAGTCACTGATACTATTTGCTATTACTTCCGAAATGGATTGTAACCATGTAATAAATTTCAAATTGATTTAGAATGCTTAATCAGGAATACATATACATTTTAAGAAATTGCCTCAATCTTATTCCTTCCATGAATAAAATAGAAAAGTTACAACTTTGAAAATAATTATAATGGGGGTTGATTGTTCAGTTTCCACTAGGGAAGAAAATATTTGCTAACACAGCAAGAAATGCATATAAACTAGGAATGTACCAAGAGGTCAAATAAAGTGTTTCATATGGACTGGAGTAGGTAGATGAGGTTTCCTGAAGATCTGTAGTTAATTGAGAAGGACTAGAAGGGGGAAAATTGAGGTAAAAGGTTTGGGGACAAGAATGAAATGAGCAGTCATGTGCTATAAAAACAGTGTGACTTAAATTTGAGCAGATTAAGTGGGAAACATTGATTTCCTATTGGAGGAGCTCATACATGAAATACTAAGCAAGAGGGAACCACAAAAGAACCTTCCAGGAACTTCAACTGTTTAGAAGCTAGTTTTGCTCAGGAGCATATGCGGTGTTCCATCATGCCTCACTTATAAGTCTCCCTCACTAGGCTGCCAGAATAATCCAACAATAACAACAATGACTCTAACTCCCTTCTTACTTGGCCAAGAAGTCACATCACCAGTCACTCTTTGGAGTGAGATCACAAAACAGTGACACTGTTGAAATCCAAGTTACCCTGGTAAAAAGGACAGGTGGGTCCTGTGGTCTCTGCTAATTCAGTTCTCAGCTAAAATTATTGTCATTCTTCCAGGAAGGCACAGAAGCCACGTTGAGGGAATTGTCAAGTTGCTACTGAGGTTTGCATTGGGAGCAGATGGCAACCAATTCTAGGTGACTGAGTCACGCACTGGGAAGCTGCCTTGGAGAACCAGCCAATGATGTGACGGTCCTGGGGAGGGGGATTGAGCAGGAGGCTCAGGTGGTTCAGGTTCTTGAAAAATAGGTCCACAGCCCAGGTGTTGGAGAAGAGAAGGCATCAGAAGGGTAGGAACAGCAAAAGCAAGTTATACCTCACATTTCACAATGTTATGGGGGTCGTGGTCATTTCTGAGATGTGTTGCCTGATTAATATTCATTAGTTATTGTGATTTAAAGTTATAAACCTGTGAAATCACATCCGAATCTGAATCTATCACCTATCTACCTATTTGCCTATTTATCCATGTGTAAATCAATTGATAGCCATATATCGTTACATATATTATATTCTATATACTTATGTTTATAAATATGTTTACATATTTATATCTCTGGTATATCTAGACATATGTTCTATAATCTATAATATATGTATGTGGAGGGGCTGGTAAAGTTTATTTAAATTATGCTCTATCATGTCAATCAATCACATTTAAGTCCTGGAAGTTTGTATTTACAGATAGAGTTTAGTATATTCCTGGGAGAATATTTTTTGTTGTGTTTTTTTTTCCAAAAATAAAAATGATACAGGATACACTTAATATGAGAGCTCAGTAGCTTAATGAATATCTTGCTTGTTTGGGGGGTTATCATCTTGGATTTTAGAATGAAAGGCTGTCAATGGCAATTTATGAGAGAGTCACAGAGTTCTTTGCTTTTTACCATAAACTCGTTGTTTAATTCCTAATTATTCAATGAAGATTCGGATCTTCTAGTGGGTCTTCATCTTAGTTTTCATCCGGAGAAGTGGTTAACTCAAGTGGAGCCAAAGTTTCAGTGTGCACCCCGAGGTCTCACATGGAGGAAGACGGGTATGTCCATCTCCACCCACTACACAGCCACACTGTAGCCAAAGAAGAACAGCAGCTGTGCTGTTGCTCCTACCAGTTGCCGAAGAGGTAAACCAGGTGGCTTCACTTTTTACGGGTAATAATTATTTTGTTGAGCTATGCTAACAAAGCAAGCAATAGGGTAAATACCTATATCTATCCATCCATTCAACCATCCATCCAACCATCCTCTATATGTCTACATCAGTTCTTTAAAATTCATTCTTTACATTTATTTTTCTTATGCAACACATTTCTATTGTATGTCCATTATATATCATGCATTGCTTTAGGAGCTGACCATTAAAGTTTTAGTTGCTCCATCATTACCATAAAGGAACACACAGTCTGAAAGGAGATAAAGGCATTGTTCTACAAAATATCTTTACTGAGGATTGCCAGATAAAATACAGGATGCCTCGTTAAATTTGAATTTTATGTAAACAATGAATACTTTTTAGTGCAAAATAATTTTCGTGTACTGCGATGCACTAAATTTAATGAATAAACTTAAGTAATAGGTTTTTAGTGTAATGAATAATTTTTATTTAAAAATTAATTTTTAGTGCTCTCCAATGCAACTTTTGGGACATTTTTATATTTTGTAAAAATTCATTATTTATCTGAAGTTTAAATTTAACAGGGTGTCCTGTATTTTTATTTGCGAAGTCTTCCCATCACACTTGGGTGGGTCTGGGAATTGTCTGATGTCAGGGCTAGTCATTTGTGGTGGTGAAATAACCATGGTCTCCCATAAGTTTTCTTCCTCAGCAAATTATTTCCAAAGTGTCCCTAATATGAATAAAGATAGGGCAGATGGAGGAAGGAGGGTGTTTTCTCTGCAGAATATGTGTGGCTCAGAATGAGTATTGTATAATCACTGAATAAAACATGGAATTAAGGGGCATGTAAAATATCTACTTCTTATACTATGACAGTAATGAGTTCTTCCTGTTTTGCTCACATATGCCATTGCTCATTTCTATCCATTTTCATTGACAAATCTTTTTGAGCAGAAATCATTAGGTTGGATCAACTCAATATTTACAGTCTGAGAATGTAATTTTATTTCACTAGAAGTAAAGTTTTTTTTGTGATTATAAGATGTTTATCAGAAGCGAATCTCATTTTACCTGAAACCAAGTATTTTAGATTGTGATGATAGATTTATCTTGTGTTTTGAACCTTACAAATTGTGTTCACATATGATTGAGACAATGGCATATACTCAGTATTCTTGTGAAATTTCTGAAAAGACTGAAGAATAATTTTACTTTCTGTGACATTGTCAAACCTTTTATTTGGATTTGTTCTATTAGCAACTTTCTACGTAAAGAGCAGGTAGGAACCTGCCTGAGTTTTGCATCTTTGCTCCTAATGACGCTTAGGAGTTTAGCTAGATGGCCTATTACCACCTTTTCACAATTTCAGGTATAAAACAGGTGGGAGGATCCTCACTGATAGGTCCAGAGCTGAGTGTGATGTGGTACTCTGAGTCCATTTGAAGAAGGGATAATTATGTTTAAAAGAAAACCACAGTGAGCTACATACTTAGCCTTTCAGTATATTATCATGATTCACTATAAAATAATTTAAACTCATTATATGCAAAGTATATAATTTAGTGATTAAAACTGTATTAAAGAACACAAAAAGGTAGGAACCATTTTATCCATGTCAAGAACATTTATTTCAGGATAATTTTTCTTCTGTGTATTAGAATAATTTATTTATGCATTTTGCATACATTTAAAACAGTGGTTAGAAAAAATAAACATAAAGCTGTAAAAATTATTTGTGGATGAATATGCTTACATGTCTATCTTTCTTTCAAAAAGAACATATTGTAACAAGGATCTTATGTGTCATCTTAAATCTTTGATTGGTTATACTGCTATCTTGCTTTGGAAATATTCTTTGAATAAGCCCAATTTTTGTATATGTTTAAAAGTAAGGGTATTAAAATTCTTGAGCCTCTCTTTATCCTGAACTAAACTTTTAATTTGATTAACGCATATAAAAATGGTTTTTATTCTTAAACTATTTTTTAGAGCAGTTTTAGGTTCACAGCAAAATTGAGCAGCAAGTAGGGAGAGTCCCTGTATTTCCTGTCTCCTTGAGCTGCACAGTCCTCTCCACTGTCAGCATCCACCAGAGAGGTATGTTTGTTATAATCGATGAACCTACACTGAGCTGCAGTTCTCTGATTGTTATTTTACCTTCATCATTCTCTCTTTTTTATTATTTCTTTTCTTTCTATATCTGCATCTATATCCATAAACTAAAATGACCTTCTGGGCAAAGTAGTTGGATTGATTTAAACTACCTCACCAACCATCCTTCAGGCCGTTTTCCTTTGGGGGCTTCTTGAACTTATCAAAGAAGCATATTGATTCCAGAATATTTTATTAGCAGCATGAATTACGATCATTTAGAAAAGGAAGTAGTGATCATTAGGAGCCACTTCATATTATTTAAGAATAATGCATGTTGGATCCATGTTATTTCCTTGGAAAAGTTGCTCTTGATTTGGAAAAATGTTTATTTTCAGATGAATCTTCCTTCCCTCCATCCCCAGCCCCCTTGTTACTGGCTCTGACCCTCTTGGATAGAATATTGTACCTGCTTTCTTATAGGTTGTCCTGCCATTAGTCTTTCTGCTGGTTAGTCCATACTCCATACCAGAGTAATTTTTTAAATGAATATCTAAGATGGAGTACACACCAGTAAATAGGAACTGGCATTAATGATTGCTTCTAAAGATCTGAAAGTATTATCCAACAATTATTAATTCATCTCTATAGTGGGGACTTTTATTTGAGGAGCTCATGTCAATCAGCAGTGTACTATATTGTTAATTTTTGGTTGTGTTAAGATAACAGTTAGTTGTATTAAGAGAATTGTATTCACACCCAGCAGTTGTAGCTCAGCCTTTGAGCATCAACCCAGGAACCAAAAGGTCACCAGTTGATTCCCCATCAGGGCAAGTGCTCAGGTTGCAGGCTCAGTCTCTGTGTGGCGCGTGCAGAAGGCAGCCTATCGATGCTGTTTCTCTCTCATCGATGTTTCTAGCTTTCTATCCCTCTCCCTTCCTTTCTCTCTAAAAAATCAATAAAAACATATTTAAAACAACAACAGAGAAGTGTATTCTTTAGAATGGGAGGGGGTGATTCCTCTTTTACATTGCGCTGCTCCCTTTTCCCCATTCCACCACCATCTCTATTATAACTAGTGATATTTTTCTTTCCCCCCAACCTCCATGATCTGAATTTCATTATTCAGGTAAGTTCCAAGGGAATTTATCCTCAAATTTGCATTAAATTACAAAGATTCATGTGTCCAAATTTAGGTTTATTGCTACTTCCATTTCTTTGCCATTTAAAGGTGAAAACATTCTTCTCCCTCTCTTATCAGAAGCAAGCACAGGATTTAAAGTCTTTCTACAAGCTTAATTTAAAAATCAATATTTTCTGCTCTCTAGGCCTTCAAAAAATACCCAGGATAGTGTTAGACTGGAAAGTAAATGTGTAAAACAAGTTCTGAAAAATCAGAGAATCAGCAGTAGACTGGGTCATTGGAATGAGCCACTGTATTTCAAATGCATATACATTTCCAATAAATAATCGCTTAGCTCTTTCCTGCCTATCTCCAATCAAAAATAACATACAACCACTCTTGATGATCCATTATGCTTTGACAATATTAAAAACTATTATGTTCACCTTTATTTTTAGCCTAAATATTATCTCTCTATAATACCATCCATCTGACCTTAGGAACCCAGAAATAAAACCTCTCCCCTTTACTTGTAGAAAGAATTTCTGCTTTCCTCCAATCCTAGATAGTGAGTTTTTTATTTTATTTTCTTGCTAAATGTTCATTCTTCCAAGATTGATCTGAATCCACTGACTCTTCTGAGGTCAATGATCCATCATTTCTTTGAATTTGTCCCTTCCAATTTATTCTTCTCACCAGGCTATTAAATATTTTCCATTAAAAAGTCTTTTTTGACCATATTTTATGATAATTATAGTGCCAGGTAAGTCTTCATAATTCTCTTGAAAGAATGGACTATCGTCATCTCTACTTCCTTACCTTCCAATTTCTCTCAAAGCATCAACATTAGGTTTCTGACTTCCTTTTTCCATTAATAGTTATCTTTAAAGGGTAAAAAAAAATCCCATTCTAATGGTCTTGCAAGTGCAGTGCACCTTGAAACTAAAATCTCATAGTTCCTCCAAACTGGTGCTTTCTATGGTCTATAACACCTGAGAAATCTCCTTGGCCTCTTCTTCCTCCCCAGCCTCAGCTCATCAGTCACCAAATCCTACAGTTTACTCTGAGATTCTACTCTGTATCGATCATTATTTATTCAGATAATCATTGGGCCTAACATATAGTCAGTGCTTAATAAATATTTAAATATATGAACTAATTTATTGAAGATGGGCCATTGTCAAAACAGTACTACTAGCTGCCTCTCCTGCCTGCTTATGGTAAGTTTCAAGAGAGCTATGCAATTTATCCTCCTGTAGCCTGGATGTTTCCCTATCATTTCCTGGACACTAACTTATACCCTCTGAATAAGGAGGCTGGTTTTTATGATAATAGACTTAGACTACACATAACACATTTGCCTTGACTTTCGTTCTTCAACTGTCAATGTGGTTAGCAGACCTAGTATACCTCCAGTGCATTCATTCCCAGCTCATAATCTTATTCCCTCCTTTTCTTTCATGATTAACTACTCCACAGATTCTGTTCAAGTAGAGAACCAGCCAGGCCTGGGGGCTTCAATCTTTCCCTGATGTTTTCAGCAGCAGTATTTGGCCTTCAGTTATTTAAAAATTTAAGAGTTAAGAAGCATCTATTTTTGAGGCTATTGCAAAACTGTGAAATTTGTCATTGGCCAAAATCTGTCTAAGCATCCACTTTTACTTATATTATTTCTACACAGCTGCTTCTATTCCTTAAAATAGGAATAGAAGCTAAGGAGGTTCCACAGCCCTAGAGGATTCTTTCACTATTCTCATAAGAAAGACTACAACTACATAGATATTGAGAAGCTGGTATACACTGAAGTTCTAGAAAACTAACTATTGGCTTTCTTCTATACTCCTTCTACTGTAATAATGATTATAGCCACACTTACATAGCACATATGAGGTGCCAAATGTTTTTCTGAAGGTGTTGTATATAATTGTTTAATCCTCCGTCAAAACTACAAGGTGGGGAACATTGCCATCTTCCCAATGTTGTAGGAAAACTGAGACAAAAATAATTTGATCAGTCACACAGATCGTAAGTGACAGACCTCGGGTATGAACTATATATTTAACTATTAACCTACATTGAATCTTCCTGAAGACACTTAAGAGGTTCTTCCCCAACTAACCCCCTCCCAAACTCAGACCAGGTGCCTTACATAGTAGGAAACATGTCGCTATGTTGCTTTCCTGATACCTAGTACATTTTACAAAGCTTGTTGCATGCCAAATGGCAGTAACATGAACAGTGTGTGGTGCAAGGAATAAACATCATTCCAGGAATTCAAGCGTGCCATCTGCCCAAATAAGATTCTTGTTAGCCTGAGGGGAATACTGACTTGTGTTTCTTTTCAGTTAGCTAAGTCGATATATTTTGGAACTATCCCTCAAAGGGTTTGGGAAATCAATACAGGAGAGTCGAGCAGAACGAGACACCAAGGCTGGAGAACAAAGGGCACTGTTAGTACCCTGTTTTCTTCCCTGAAGCCTCCAGCACCTGGTCATCTTCAAAATCTTGACAGGAAAACAGAACATAATAATAGCATTTATCTTTTACCAACTATCAACTGTAAGCCAAATGTTTTTATATTGTTATCTTTAACCACAACCAAACCCCAAATTTGATATATCATTTCTCTATTTTGTGGATGTTTCCTGAGGCAGAATGAGTTTAGCATTACTCAAAGGTCTGGAGGGGAGAGGGGTGGAATTAGAATTAAAAATTGAGTTTCTCTGGTGCCAGTGCGTATGCTCTTTTCATAAACACACCATGGATTTAGTTAGCCATAGGAAGGCCTCTTTCTCAAGCAGAAGTAGCCCAGTACTTACCCACTCCCCTAGTGCACACCTGTGGTTCAACCTGAATTGACAAGACTCCTGCTAGCTTTATGCTCCAATGAAACTGGTTCTTCATAGCAGTAATACCTGTACATCTTTATAGATGTATACTTGTCAAATTAAAGGTGAAGATTGATTAAGCATGTTCAGTAACATGAAGAAGTATTCAAGGATGAGAGCAAATTAAAATAATAAAAACCAAAATGGAAAAAAAAGATAATGCAAAGTGACTATAACAGTCAGGATGGGCTAGAGTATACTGCAGTAACCAAGAAAATTGACTTGCCAGGGTAGCTGCATTGAATTCAGGCTGTTTTATGATTTTGGCATCTCTTTCTCAACACGCATTTTTCATAATTTCAGGGAAAGAAAGTGCTGGTGCATCTTGTACTGTCAACTTAAATATCTCCATACAGATAGGGCATATATTACTTTCCTTCCAATCCATTGGCTTTTCAATGTGCCTAGAAGGAAAGGAGAAACAAATATGGGTAAAATGGATGTCTGCTTCACAGAGTAAAAACAAAAAGAAAGAGGAGGGGAGGGAGAGAGAATGAGAGTATAAAATAAAAAAGATATAAAGAAACTCAAAATCAACAGAGCACAATGATTTATGATTGCATACTGATTGTAATAGTTTTGCTATCTTTTCTTAGGTTCTGAATGTTAAAAATTATTCTGAAGTCTTTCAGGAGAAATATGTAAATTTCCACCATTAGAGTTGAGTCAGCTCACAAATTTTT
Organism: Myotis lucifugus; assembly: GCF_000147115.1. Lineage (NCBI taxonomy): Eukaryota > Metazoa > Chordata > Mammalia > Chiroptera > Vespertilionidae > Myotis > Myotis lucifugus. Next base: position 4,939,488 of record NW_005871121.1, read on the forward strand.
AATACTTTCCCTCAACATCTCAAGTTGAGATGTTGCTCCATCGCTGATGGCTTCCGTAGGCGGTTGAAGAGGGTAGATGAATAAGACTGAAAGGATTGAATATGACAGCAAGACAAATAGTTTGTATTATAAAAGCAAATCGTTTCTCTGATTCTTTCCTGCCTCTTTTAACCTAGAAAAATGTTGATTATATTTATATACTTTCAGATCTTGAAGGCATGAACTCATCATTTGTATTTACTAGCATAACAGCACCAGTTGTGCTATCACTACTTACAAAAGGGAAAATAATTTTGCCACTTTTAACTTGAGCCAAATTTCCTTAATTTTACAGTTAGAATATAGTTTTAAGAACATATATTGCTGGAAATAAGAGCCCGAGGAAAGACCATGGCCCTTTAGCTCAGCTAAGAGACATCATGTTCCTCTCTGTTATACTTCCCAGAGCTAATGTAATCTAGATTACATACAAATAGAATGGCTTTCCAGATGTGCATATACTTCTAACAGGTTATTGAAGAATATAGACACATAAAAGTAAAATTCTGAGTAAGCTGAGTTTTTTCACTGACTTTCCTCAACAGGTACTACGTTGTAAACTACTCTTCCCATTTCTTATAGCATCTTGGTCAGAGTATGCAAATTTTCCAGACAATCTTGTTTATTAAAACTCCAATCAAGTCAGCAATATCAATATTGGATGGATTCAAAGTTCTTCTTTTTCTCCAGGGACAGATAGACTCAAGTAGCTTGGTGGTGGTGTATTCTTATAGGATTCCCATTTCTAAATCTTCTAAAAGCTCTGACTCCTCTGGGCTTCGGTTAGAGATATCATAGAAGAGTGTCACTTACCTTATGATGACACAATCCTCTTCTGATTGGTTCTTGCCGCTTCTTTATCATTGATTGGCTGTCTGTGCCTTTTGAAGGGTATTCAAAGTCTAACTCTTTTTTTTATTGCCAAACTGTTTAATCAGTTGTTCATAGTTTTTCAAAAATTATCATATAACCCTGATATCTAACATGTGGTCATATGCTTATGACTTCTGCCAAGCCTCAGAACTTGGTATTTTAAGGAGAAAAAAATTTACATCCTTGTAAATAAAAATTTAAACCAAAGACTGACGAGCTCAGAATGTATTTGTTTGAAAACTATTTGTCATTTTTTTCCAAATACATCTCATCTTTTCTGGGCCTTCTAAGAACTATCAACCTTTTCCATTAGGTCAGAACATACTAGTGTCCCAGGGTGGATTAATGTCACCAAATGATATCCTAAATTTGAGTATTTCTCCCTCCTCTTCAGTTTTTAACTTTATGGGCAAGGTCAGTTTTATTGGAAAAGCTAATGAGATCTATGAGTCTTCTTTCCAAAGTCCAAACTTTCAAGGGTTCATAAACCCTGATTCAGGAAACTTGACTCTAATAAACCAGTACTGTGGCATTGCTTCCAAACACAAAAAAATATACAAGTGAAATATTGTTGGAGGTCATGAACACCACCCAAAATATGTAGCCTGAATGAATACCAACTGGTTGGCTGTCTTTAAAAATAGGATGACTGATATCACTATTCCAAAAAAAAAAAATGAGATGCCCAGCCGGAGTGGCTCAGTTGGTTGGGCGTAGTCCTGTGTACTAGGTTAGATTCCTGGTCAATGGCACATGCCTGGGTTGTGGGCTCAATCCCAGGTAGGGGGCGTGCAAGAGGCAGCCTATCAATTATTTTCTCTCACATCAATGCTTTTCTCTCCCTTTCTCTTCCTCTCTCTAAAAATCAATAAACTACTTTAAAAAAAAAAGGAAAAAGGCAGGACAAAGAACAATTTTTACCCATAATGATTTATTCTCTACAATACTTTCTTAAAGAGTTCAATGATTTGCACTCGGCAGTTATATAGCCAAGAGGCAACCAAGTGTAATACAAAGAATTGGTCTGAAGTCCTTGCACTTGAAGGCTATATAAAATCTCTTGCTTCAAGGAAATAGGAAAATTAACAAAAAACACACAGGCTCCCTAGCCTCCAGAATCTCAACGGAAAATAACGCCAACAGTTAGTGAAATTGTAGGTGTTAACATGGACAACAGATCTTGTGCAAATATTAACACCTAGGACTTCTGTATAGATGATTTTTATTATAAACAACAAAATGTTATGTCTCCATTACAAACCTTTCATATTGAAAGGCTCTCTAACACGAATTGCTTTAATATTAATTATGAAGCAAAAAAAGTTTAAGAACCTCACAGTGGGAGCAATTCCTAGCTGTGGGTGTTATGAGACGAGCTAACTTTCCAGACCAAAAGGCTCTCACTGCAAGGGATGAAACAAGCTCTGACCAAACCAGCCACATGGGGTTGGTTCCTTGAAAACAGTGGTCACCTACTGTTCAGCTTGAGCAGCCCGAGGACAAACGGAGCAAAGCAAAACCATCCCTTCTCTTGAAACCCACCACTCACACGTGGACTGGCCGCCCTCATCACTGTGCAGGTGGAGTGCGCAGAGAGCAGTTCAGTTCTAGTTGGGAGCTGTCATCCCCCTCTGCACAACTGCCACACGGATGATCCAGATTCAGTGTTTTTCCTGAGAGCCACCTGCCACACCTTCATGAGGTGGCCATGACCGTGCACTCCCAGACTGCTTCCTGACTAAGCCCTATTTAAGACGGACACAGATAGCGCCATTCTTCCCAGGACCATCTAACTTTCCTTGGTCAACTCCGGAGTCCCCGTGACAAGCGAGAGGACCCCTGAGCATCTCTGCTGCTGGGCCTGCGTGGAGCTCAGGGCCTGGGAGCCCACTGCAGTGTAGTGCTGGGCTTCACCAGCCAGTTCTTGTGCAGATTCCCCAGCCCCCTCGTGTGTGGGTTCAATTGTTCTATTCATTTTCTTAATGGCACGTATCCTACCCCATCCCTAATAAGATAAAATAAAATAAAAAAATCGCACTATACATTGGGGAAGACAAATAGGGCAGCATTTCTATGAGAAACAATAGGCTTGAAAAGCCTGGCATGGTAAATGCTTGCATGAGCAGTTTCACTGAGCGTGCTCAGGGTAAAATTTTAGCACCATTTTTTTTGCCTTTTTTTAAAAATCTTTAGAAATTAAACACAACTTTTAACATAGAACATTTGGATAATAATGAAGTGTAGCCCTATAGATCAGCAGTTCCCAACCTGTGGGTGGCGACTCCTTTGGGGGTCGAACAACCCTTTCACAATGGGTCACCTAAGACCATAGGAAAACACATACATAATTACATATTGTTTTTGTGATTAATCGCTATGCTTTAATTTTGTTCAATTTGTAACAATGAAATTGGAGGTCACCACAACATGAGGAACTGTATTAAAGGGTCGTGGCAGTAGGAAGGTTGAGAACCACTGCTATAGATCAATACTGTTGTACAAATTGAAGGTGGGTGGTTTAGTCCCAAACTGACCACCCTGACATCAATCCATGGCACCTAAAAGTAACTGTTCATCACGTTTGTAACAAGACATTTATTATTCTCAGCAGCAAGAAATCATGAAACAATCCCTTCATCTTCAATAGCTCTTTTTCAATACCCTTGCAAGGAAAAGTGGCAGGAAGTGAGAATGCAGCCCAGCCTGGGCATCCGGATGTCAGCCCATTGCCCCTGCACACGCCATAGCCTAAGAGTATGACGCCAAGCTAATCTGCCTGTGCCGTGCCAGCACGGCCAAGGGTGAACCTGAGGAGGGGCGGTAAAGGATTGAAGAAAAGACAGACAAGAGAATACAGCTGGGGCTCAGTGGATCTCCCATGCCTGGATGAGGACACAAAAGACCCAGCCTGCAAGCCGATGCTTTATTTTATAGTCTGATTAAAACAAGGGTACATTAACATGTATACAAATGTTCTTGTTTTGGCAACACTTGCTGCACCTCCCACAGCCCATTAGCTACTTAGGAAGGAATTAGGGAGGGCTACAAGGTCAGGCTTAATTATGCTATGAGAGCTCTCCCCTCCAGGCTGGGACTTCTTTATGGCCCTGCCACCGGTTAGCCCGAGGCTTGACCCTAGAGCTGCTCCCTATATCCGCCCACCTGTATTCATCTCTTCTAAGAAACGAGACAGCTATGCCTATAATAGCATGTGTCGTGTCTTAGACTGTGTCCCTGTCCATCCACTTCCCCAATTCCTGGTAGAAGAAAACTCAAAAGGCCTTTTGACTTGACTATTTGCCCATTCTGGAAAGCCACACCAGCACCACATAAACTTTAAAAAATAAATTAAATAAAAACATTGTGTCCACCAGGTTGACATCCAATCCACTTCAAGAGTTCTCCAAGTGTGCTGTTGAACAGTATTACCTTAGGGCAGCGGTTCTCAACCTGTGGGTCGCGACCCCTTTGAGGGTCGAACGACCCTTTCACAGGGGTCGCCTAAGACCATTGGAAAACACATATATAATTACATATTGTTTTTGGGATTAGTCACTATGCTTTAATTATGTTCAATTTGTAACAATGAAATTGGGGGTCACCACAACATGAGGAACTTATTAAAGGGTCGCGGCATTAGGGCCTCTCCTCCCACCGGCCACTCCTCCTGGGAGCCCTTCCAGCAGTGCCTCCATGACAGTGCTGCCACACCCCTTCCAAGCCCCAGCTGCCATCAGCTCTGCACCAAGGGAGTGAAGGCTGGGCAAGAGGGAAGAGGAACTTGTTGACAGGTACTTAGTCAGCAGCTATGAGAAAGGGAAATATGCCACAGGAAAACCGAATGACTGAGACTAAAATGAGCTGTTTGGAACCCTGTCCTCGTGGGGTGAAGATTCCCAGCATATTAGGCAAGATAACGATTCACCTTGTTTAATTACACAGCTTTGTTCTAAAGTCATGTAAAGGACTAAGTCAACTGTCTTCTCACTTTTACAGGGAAACTAGAAAAAGGAACTCCTCTGCTTTTCAGTCCCTTAAAGATGTTTGCCTGAAAAGACAAAAGCAGCTTGGAGACCCTGGATTTTCTCCTGTGACAAGGTGTCTTTCTACAGCCCAACCCAGGTGCTTGTTTGAACATCCATGTCTTCTGTGAACCTAGATGCAGCTATAGGCACTGCTCCCAGGCGAGGAGCGAGGTAGCGGGTGGTAAGGAGGAGGCCTCCCCTTTCACATTTGCCAAGGATGTCAGGGCCTCCTGCAGGCGTCCCAGTTCATTCCTCAGCAGGTTCCACCACAGAGCTCCCTGTGCAGGACCAGGAGACTCACTGCGAGAAGAGCGCCAGCAACGAGTGAGATCTGCCACGCCATCCGGGGGCTTTCAGTCTGGATGTGGGTGTCTGTCCAGGAGCCTCACAGGACTCACCGTGCCCACGGCCAACCCGAACATGGCGTCCACTTATGAAGCATGGAGGTTATAATAAACTGTTGGTATGCAATAAACTGGACGTTTAAAAAAAGGAATTTAAAACAACCTAAAAATGTGTCTTGTTGGTCTCCGTTGCCCAGACCTCCAGGGGAAAACACATCTACTTGATCTGGGGAGGCTACAAGGATGCAAGTGGGGTCAGCCTTCAGGAATCATGACTTCCAGCTCCCATTGTGTAGCCAGCAAGCAGGTGGCCATGTGCATGCTGAGGGCCTTCTGTACCCACAGGCAATTCTCACTAGTCATGGAGGAGCCCCAATCCAACGAACCCCATAATGAGGAAAGGCTGAAATAAGGCTTGGGCCCTGCGAGTTCTGTTTCATTCAATATAACACCCCCCTCCCACCCCACCCTTGAGTCAGCTGGAGGCAGACTTGGCAAAGGAAGCTAGCCTCATAAAATGGTGTAGTAATAGAAGTAATGGGACCAGAAGAGGAGGTGTCTGCTCCAATGACGTCATAGCCATCGGTGGCCACGGGGAGCGGGGGGCGGGGACTGGTCATGCAGTCGTGTGTCAGGAATAACGGTTGTAGAGGGGCGGGGCATGAAGAGTGCCAATCTGGAAACAGTGCAGTAGAGAAGCAATATATTCTGCATAACTGATTGTCACTTTCTCACTTCAGTACCTGGTGAGTCTGATCACGTTTCTGAGTTCACTGGTAATTGGAGCCTTAAAGCCACCTTTCCTGAGCAAGGAGTCTATCGTCCGGATCTGATCCCAGTCTTGCTCCTTAGCAACCTCAGGTAAATATGTGGCTGTACGTTTGACACCTTTTTCATTGATGAATTCATTTCGAATCCCATGGACCCCTACCTCCCAGTCCAGGTAACCACTGGCGTCCTCCAAGTTAGTGAGGAGGCAGACAGAGCAGGACAGTTTAGGCGGCTCCTCTGGGGGGTTGGGGCGGGGGGATGTGGTGGTGGGGGTGGTAGGGGGGTTCGACTGTCCTTAAGGGCACTGGTTAGCGGTATTCCCTGAGTCCTGAATGAAGATTCATGGCCGAGAAGGTCCCGATGCAGCCACGAAGCCGCTTGTCCCGCCCCTTCTTCATGTCACAAAGGGCGAATAGGGGCCATTGGTGAATCTAGGGAGTCCTGGCTGAGGGAAGCCATAGAGGTGACAGTAGAGGACATCAAAGCGGGAGCAGCACATCTCTGCGGTCACCACCAGATCCTTGGTGGTGCTGGCAGTTCCGTTGGGTCGGGGCAGAGGACTCAGAGCTCCCGAGGCGGGATTCATCCGTGTGATGGGAGAGTTTCCGGTCCCAGAAGTAAGTCTGACGCATCCTCCCGACCTGCTGCCACCGCATGCTGGCGGTTTGGAAGAGGTCCAGGTGGATCCCTTGTAATCACAATGGCCCTTAACAGTGGAAGAGGGTGGCGGAGGATTAGGTCAGGGGGGTGTGATGTGGAAAGGACTCCACCATCTCTTGCTGGCTCTGCAGATGGGAGAGGAGGGCTATGAGCCAAGGGCTGTGGGTGACCTCGGGAAACTGGAAAAAACAAAGGAATGAATTCTTTCCCAGCATCTCCCGAGGAAAGGCAGGCGTGGTGGCACTTTGACTTCAGCCCAGGGACACCAGTGTCAGACGGCTCGCTTACAGAACTGTCAATTTGTGTTAAGCCACTAGATCTGGGGTGATTCTTTATGACAACTAGGGAACTACTACACCAGACGACCTTGAATCTTGGCCATGTCAACGCTGCTGGCTGCTCCACACTCGGCTGCCTCCTTTCCTCTTTCTTTTGTGCTTAATTTCCCCAACTCAGGTGGGCAAAGTACAGACTAGCAATTCTACAGCTTAGGCGGATGCCTAACAAGGGAACAAAATGCCACTTTCCTTCATACAAGACGGTGTCCATCTTTTAATGTTTAGGTTTGTATTTAGAGATGGAGTCTTGGGAAGGTGATTACGTCATGAGGGGACAGCCCTCAATGATAAAAATGGTGCCCTTAAAAGATGGGGAACACAGTTTCCCCCTTCTCCCTGCGAGGGTGTAGTGAGAAGAAGGCAGTCTGTGAATTAGGAAGCCAGTCCTGAGCTGACGCCATTGCTGCCAGTGCCCTGATCTTAGACTTCCAAACCTCCAGAAGGGCAGGAAGTAAATTTCTGTTAGACGCAAGCCATTCAGAAGCTATGGTGTTTCTGTTGTAGCTGAAACAGATCAGGAATCCCTTTTCTTTTCTCTCCCACCTCTTTTATTTATTTATTTATTGCTTCCTGGGAGAGTTTTTATCAATTCTCTCTTAACATGTCTGTTGAGTTTATTTTATCATATTTTTCATTTTCAAGAGCTCTTACTGGTATGTAAATGTCCTTCAAAAGTAGTATCCTGTCCTTGTTCCAGGATTGCTGTGTTTTACCATCTATTTCACCTTCTTCAGAGATGAAAGCCTCTAGTCTCTGTCAGGTTGGGGAAGGCAGGGTAATCTGAACGTGTGAAGTAAGTGAGAGGATCTAGGATTCTAGCTTCTTAAACAGACTGTCAGCCAATCTGCTGTTTTTCAAACCGTCTTTCCCTCACTCACAGATGCACCTGGAGTGTCCAGCTGGCGTGCTTTCAGGGACCCGCAGTGCACACTGGGTGGCTTACTGGCTTTCCCCATGGCTAGTTCTGGACCCAGCGCTCTCGGGCCCTGGAGATCCCTTAACATTCACCCCGGTTTTCAGATTATGATTTTTCTCTTGTCTTCTTTTGCAATTATTTTTTTCCACTGTTTTCTTTGTCCTTGTGTTATCATTACTTAACAAATATTCCTAACTGTTGTTTCAGTAGGGCTTCTATAAGGAATAGGGATAGATGTATGTGTGTGTTCAGTCCACCATATTTAATACCTTTAATTGGGGTGGCACCATATGTCTTTTGAATGACTCACTTGAATGAATCATCCTTCCCATCCTAGTCACCTGTCTGTGGGGTGGTGCGGGGTCGGGGGGGGCGGCGGAAGAAGCATGGCACAGAGGAAGAAAGCCCTCTCAGCACAGGCACCTCTTAGAGAACAGACCCCTCTCCCCCTTTCCCCAGTCGGTGGTTTCAGAACCAGTGGATAGCCTCTTAGTAAATGTTGCATTCAGGGTCTCTTCCCAATTTTTTGTTTTAGGGGGACTGTCTTCAGAATTTGGCATTTCACTTTTGGCTTTGGGCCTTCACTAAAATTTTGAGATAACAGGAAAAATTTCACTCAATATCCTATTACATATTGAACTGGTTATTATTTATTTCCTAAGAAGTCTTTTCCCCCCAAGTTAAATTAAAGAGTTGTTCTGAGTGCTCAAACAGTTGATAATAATTATTCTGTTGCATTTATTTCACCTGTGCCTTTTGCTTATCTATATTCTTGCCCTTAAACATAACAGTATAAACGGATTTTTTGTGTGCTTCCACAAAATTATGCAGGTCTTCAAAAGCTAATTACTTAGTGGCAATAATGCATGTCTTCTTAAATGAAGATATGAATAGGTACATTTCATAATATATGGTTCTATATAATGAAGAATGGAAGTACTGAATTAGGACCTGTAGGAAAAATTCTTATATAAGACCATCAAGCAAATCAAACAGATAGCACTTACTATATTTTGAAGCATTTTACTTTTTCCTTTCTTACCTTTAACAAATATTTAATGGGTTAAAACAACTTTAATACTAGTTCCCTGAAAACACACACACATCATAAATTCTCAGGAGGCAAGGCTGAAAGGCATCATAATCAATGACTTACAGCTGTGACACCACTTTTCTTTCTAACGCTCCCTGATGCATGGCACAGGAACGTACTCTGGAACTACATCTATGTCTAGAAATAATCATTTTCTTTCCTTCTTATTGTTCTTTTCTCTTACATTATTCTATTATGAAGTAAGTTCAAAAATGAACTTATATTTCTAGATGATGGAAAACAGGCTTATTGCTCTATTAACTTTTATACACCAAGGTCTCCTATTTTTTCAATTCTCCCACTTTTTTCCTGTCAGTAGGCACAGCTAGATTTTCCTCAATGACAAGATTCTCCAGAAGCCAACTTCACAGCTTCTGTGCTTAGTGCCTCGAGCTCATTTCCACCCTCACTTTTAGTCTTAGAACTTACTGCAAGTGTGATGTTCAAAGAGAGAATTTACCTCATCCTACACATCTTGCATATGCCTGCTAACAATATTTTGCAATACCATTTTCTACAAAAACTTAAATAGGTTAGGGGTAATTTCTGAGAGTCAATTCATTTGCAGTGAAAAGAAATAATGTAAAATTGTGCCGTACTGCCATGAATTGAAGCTTCAATCTGTTTGGGGTGATGATGATTACATTTTGCAGGAGGTCGTTCAGGAAAGTAACATAATGGGCGCTAGTGCCAGCTTTGCCTGGAATGGAGCCATCTTGCCCAGAGCAAGAGGAAAGAATGCACTTTCGCAGAGTGGTGTCCATTAATGAAGGTTTTTCTTCCTGCGCAGTAACCAAGATGTTAATAGTTGAAACCCAGTGTGGGTTTTGAGGCACAGAGACCCATCTGGCCTCCGTTCTGTCATTCGCTTGCTGTGTGAGCTTGGACAGATGACTTACCCAAAACTCATTTGCCTCCTTGGTAAATGAGGGCAGTACTATTTCTCTTACAGGGTTCTTAGGAGGATTAAATGAGATAAAGTTGGTGAATGTCCTTTGTAAATTTTAAAATGCCGTGGAAATCCAACTGGTATGATGGCTTAATGATTTCTGTGGCTGAATGGCGGTTTGCATTGCATTGTAAGACTATCAAACACAGTGGGGTGGAGCCTTCAAGGTGCCCACAAACAAGAATTCAGCCATCCTGTTTGGCACTGCAGCCCGTACACATCTTTAGTTTCCATTCCTGCTCATTCCACAGAACTGTCCTTGGGAACGATTGTTTTCTATGTGCCTGGTATGTATTTTATTTAGTTTTCAGAATTTCCAGATACCATTTAATAAGCAGTGATGCAATTGCAATCTTGCCAATCCTGAACCAGTTACATAGAACAAAGGCCTTTTATTTCTAACTAGTAGCCCTGCACACGAATCCGTGCCCCAGTAGCTCACTGCC
>NW_005871121.1:4950041-4959204 GCF_000147115.1 Myotis lucifugus
AGCTCCCTCAGCCCCCCTTCGCCCCTCCCCCCCCATACCTTGCTGCCCTGCCCCCTCCTGTAGCTCTCCACCACTCGCTTGTAGCTCACTGCCCCACCCTCCTGCTGATCCATGATCCGGTCGTTACACAGTCAGTCATTACACGTCAAGGCATAACAACCATTTGCATATTACATCTTTATTATATAGGATTCTCTGCATTGCTCAGAACCCAAGGAAAGAACAGGGGAAAGGGTTCAAGGCTGTCTGGGTTCTTGTCCCAGGTTTACTATAAAATAATGTGTCCCCTTGGGGAAATCACAGTTATTCTGGGCCCTTTTCCTTTTCTTTATTTTGATAGAGCTGTACTAGACAGATGACCCCAAATAAAGTCTGTTTTTTGCAGTAACAGTTGAGCTGTTATTGACATTCTAAAACAAGTGGAGACATGACTCATGGATCTGTGAAGCATCTCTGTAACGATGTTTTTAGAGCTGCCTCCTTTTCACAGATGATGACAGAGCACAGCAGAAATAGATGATTTTACCAGAGGCTCCAAAGTCCATGGAACTGGAACACATCTCCTTTTCTTCTGACCTCCACTTAGCCAAAACATAGGCTTCTACATGTTAAGCTTGGAAGCATATTACCAGTGTTTTAAAGGGGGTTACCCTTATAAGATTTTCAACTAATAGCAGGAGGTTTTGAAATTCTTAAACAATCCTCTAAACTTTGAGCCCTGGGATGTGTGGCTCAGTGGTTGGAGTGTTATCGCATACACTTAAAGGTGGCAGGTTTGATTCCCCATCAGGGCACATATCCTGGTTGCTGGTTTGATCCTAGGTCAGGGTGTGTACAGGAGGCAGTGGATTGATGTTTTTCTCTCACATAGATGTCTCTCTCTCTCTCTCTCTTTCTCCTCTTCCTGTGTCCCTCCTTCCCTCCCTCCATCTCACTCCCTCCCTCTCTCCAAAATCAATAAGAAGCATATCTTTGGATGAGGAAGGAAAAATGGTAAATGCTACTTAAAAAAAATATTTTCTATTCTTTGAGACTTACAGCTCTATTTTCATGTTAAGGAAGTTGTATTAGTGCCAGATAATCATCTGAACTTCTGGATGCTTCTCTGAACTGAAATTTTGAACCTCTTGAGGTTTTCTCCTTGCTATCTGAAATTTATGCCAGCTAAGCCTTTTTCTAGAGAGTGCATTCAGGCTCTTATTTTCTCATATAAGAAAGAATGTGTGTGTGTGTGTGTGTGTGTGTGTGTGTGTGTGTGTGGTGTGTGTGTTGGGGGGAGGGATGAGGGGAGGTATTGAGATCCAGTAAAGTACAATCATTATGTGACAAATTTTTTCAAAATGGGAAAGTGCTTATTTCAGGTTTTTAATACCAAGTAAGTATTTTTCTATCATGCATGTATTTATTGTACCTCTTAGGTGCATCCTCTTTGGGAAACACAAAGGATTTGAGGCATAGGTTGTTCACTTGTGGTATTCCACCCCCCCCCCCCCACACACACACACAAAGGCTGTGAACAGGAGCTATATTTCAGGAATATCTAGAACCAGTACCTAACACCATGTCTAAGACATAATTAATAAATATGAAATAGATGAATGAACACATTCTTAAGGTCAGGACATAAGCAACTAGAAATATTTCATTGTCGATCACAAAATGGCAACTGATATAAATGATGCAGACAAGCACTATAGCAATTTTTTTTAATAGACTGTCTTTTTTAAAATACATTTCATTGACTTTTTTACAGAGAGGAAGGGAGAGGGTTATAGAGTCAGAAACATCGATGAGAGAGAAACATCGATCAGCAGCCTCCTGCACACCCCCCACTGGGGATGTGCCCGCAACCAAGGTACATGCCCTTGACCAGAATTGAACCTGGAACCCTTCAGTCCACAGGCCGATGCTCTATCCACTGAGCCAAACTGGCCAGGGCTACAGCAATTTACAGAAGGTAGAAAAGTTCTTGTGGGATTTCCATATGAGAAGCCATTTGAAGAAGGGTGAGCTGGCTTGTGAATTATTCAGAGGATGAGTCACAGAGAAACTAGTCTTTGGACTAAGCTTGAGTTTAATGATCACAGTGCAGTGCTATTACAAATGAAGGCAATGACATGCACTCACTCACTGAGACTTGCAGAGGTGATGAGGGTTGTTTCAATATCCAAAAGCAAGTACAAGGGAAGGCATGTAACAATGACAAAGACAAAGACGGTAAAGCATTTATTAATGACTATGAACACTAAGATATAAAAATCAGCAAATTGGGAATAATAGATGACCTCCAGGTCCTAAAATAATATAATCCTTGAGAAGAGACCATGGAAACACAAGCATAGGAGAACTCAGAGTCACCCCCAAATAAACTCCAAATGGATCTGATCATTGAAATAGCATTCCTGTCTTTGTAACTTTTAAAGATTCTTTGTATTTTGTTATATGGACAAGAGCATTTTGAGGTACTTCATCATTTGATCCTTAAAACAAACAATATGAGATTACCATGTTTGCTCCTTCCTATTGACTCACCACCAGAGTGAACTTATCATCAAGCATATTGGGTTCTGCTTCTTGAATCTTTTTATCCCTCTTCCCTTATTCCTCATTTGAACATATGGGTCTACCATCTACCTAGCTGCTTACTCCAAAAGACTGAGAATCTTCCTTGAGACTGCTTTTCTCCTTAGCCCTTCAATCCCATTAATCTACCCTTAAATGTATCTTAAAGTCATCTAATTCTAACTATTCTATTAATACCATCCTAGGTCATTTCTCACTGACTGCTTCAATAGCCTTTTACTTGCTTTCCACATTCATTTTTTTTCCTCCCTAAACTATTCTCTGCAAATTACAGTTTAAATAAAAATATAGAGACTTCTTTCAATTATGACAGAGGATCTGGAACCAGAATTGCTGTCTTGCTATAAATAAATATTAGTCAAAATATAGGAAATAGTTGTTATATATATATATATATATATATATATATATATATATATATATTTTATTGATTTCAGAGAGGAAGGGAGAGGGGAGAGAGAGATAGAAACATCAACGATGATCGGCTGCCTCCTGCACGCCCCCTACTGGGGATCAAGACTGCAACCCAGGGATGTGCCCTTGACCAGAATTGAACCTGGGACCCTTCAGTTTGCAGGCGGGCGCTCTATCCACTAAGCCAAACCAGGTAGGGGCAGGAAATAGTTGTTTTAAGATATTGAGCAATAGATAGCACAAGACTGTGGATACTCAGATAAGGGCAACAAACAAGGTAAGCCCAATGACAATTCTGGTTTTCTGTCTGGAAGCATATTCTTTTGTGGTGTAGGAGAGGAGTAACCAAGCAGAGCATGTCACGTGATCTTGCTGAGTTGGAGGGACCAGTCAGAGTTTTGGGAGGCTGAGTGGCTAGAATCTGGGAGGAAAAGTATAGGAGAGAGGGGAGCTCCTAAGAGATTGAGCTCTAGAAATCTGCATAAAATTTACTTGAACCTGTGGATGCAATCAATAAGCCTGGGCAAAAAGAATAAGCCGAAAATTTCCCAGAGCTCACTCATGGCTGGGAGACATGCAAGTTCCAATGAAACAGAGCTGAGAGTGTTTTAATATTTTGTAGTGTTCCATAAGGATTCCAAAAGCCGTATTTTACTAGTAAGATTAACCTATCCCCAGAATAAAGGCTATCAACTCACTCTAGCAAAGCTAAAACAAGTCTCATTAATAGAAAGCACAATATGTAATGTGACTGTATGACAAGGCTACCTAACCTCATATGAGATATTAGAAAGGCTTTCCTGGGTGCATGATTTAAGCTGAATGTTAAATGCTGAGTAAGAACTAGCAAGTTGAAGAGGTGAGAAGATAATTGAGTATTTCAGCATATGCAAAGACTTAGAGGCAAAGAGGACTCAGATAAATGTAAAAACTGAAAGACCAGTTTATCTAGAGCAAGAGATCTATGATGACACAGGGAGACTGGCAATGGCCACAGAACCTAAGCTCTCAGACATCATATAATGAATCCTCACTTCACACCGTGTCTTGTTGCTTCTCTTGCTCTGGATGCTAGTGACTTTGGACAACTTCTCTCAGGAATCATGAGTGAGAAAAAGGAAGAGACAAGACAAAAGAGGAATGAAAGAAAGAAGGAAGAGAGCACTTAGGCTGTCGGAGCAGTTTGGACATGGAGGAGATGCTAAGGAGGAAGAAAACAGGTTTTCACTATGTTCCATAATTTTTAAATAATGATAATTAAGAGAAAATTGTTATGACTGCAATTTCATAAAAATGAAAGACAAATTTGTGCACAAAGAGTGATCTCTGTTAATTTGTTCACATGAATTAAAATTTAAGACAATAGAAAGTCACTAAGTAGAAAGTGCATATTGGTAAGTGTCAGTGAGTAGCAAGAAAGAAATTACAGATTTTTCTCTAAAATTTTTTCTTTTATAGAAATAAATGCAATCTTCTAATGTCACAGAACAAATAGAACTTGGACTTATGCTGTATAGTGTACACAGCCAATTTTGTGTTCACTACTTCTAGCAGATCTCTTAGCATTTTATTTTCTCCAACTGGAAAATTGAACAGTGTAGGCGGTGGTGGCAAAGAAATAATCATTTCCACTATGGAGATTTTAGTTTGATGTGTCTGAAAGGGACTTGAACATGTCGAAAGGCAAACAATGTTTTTTGATAGATTGAAAACAGTAATGTAAAGATATCTTATTTCCCCTAGATATCATACATTATTATAAGACCAAAAAATATAGAGCTATTTTTGAAACTAGGCAAGCTGAATTCTAACATTTTTATGAAGAAAATAGATGTTTACGAATAGCCAAAATTAATAAAAAGTCTGAAAAAGAAAAACAATAAAAGGAATAAGCCCTACAAGTTATATAGTGTATAAAAGCTACAGTGATCCATTTTAAAAATTAAAATATTTTTGTATTGACATAAGATTTGAAATAATCTAAATAGATATGAGAATTCAACACATAATAAAGATGGCATTTCTAATAAATAATTATCTAGTTTAAGAAATTTAATTCTCGGTTGACTAATATTTAAAGGCAAAAACTGGTATCATAAAACTATGAGAAGAAATAATGGTATAATTATTTTTCACCTTGGAAATCAAGATCCAAAAGCCTAAAATCTACCCAACAAAGCTAAGTACATTTAATATGAATATTGATAATTATTTTTTATGATTAATATATTAGAACAAACAAAATGGGAGAAATATTTACAACTCATGTGAGACTCTAAGAGGTGTTTAAAAAATATATACAGAGCTCATTTAAATCAATAAGAAAAAAACTAGCAACTCAATAGACTATTGGATAAAGGTTTAGTCCAACCTCTAAAACCCACATAGCCTAATCGACCAGCGTTGTGGGCCGGAACCCAAGGGAAAAAAAGTTTCAACAGAATCGAATCCCGCCTGAGATCAAGCAAGGGAGCGGGGAGGCAGTGCCAGTGGACATTCATCTAGCATATCGTGGTTGACCTTTGACAAAGAGGTTTACGTAGAGCAATGGCCAGTGGAGGCCGGATTCCAATGTGCGGTGAGGGTAAGAGAGTTAAGGAAGTGAAGACAGGAATGCAGACCGCTGTCAAGAATTTTAAAAATTTATAAGGAAGGGAAGAAAGAATAAGGGAACAAGAGGGAGGAATTATTAATAGGAGTTTTTAT
Source organism: Myotis lucifugus (assembly GCF_000147115.1). Lineage (NCBI taxonomy): Eukaryota > Metazoa > Chordata > Mammalia > Chiroptera > Vespertilionidae > Myotis > Myotis lucifugus. The sequence continues at coordinate 4,955,745 of NW_005871121.1, forward strand.
TTTGTGTTTATTAGGACAGGAACAATTAAGCATATTTGCAGACTGAAAGAGTCACTGGAGAAAAAGAAGCTGAAAATTTCCAGAAAGAATGGGTAATTAATGAAGCAAGAAGCTGGAGTAGAGGGATAGGAAAACCTTTGACGCCGAAACCGGTTTGGCTCAGTGGATAGAGCATCGGCCTGCGGACTGAAAGGTCCCAGGTTCGATTCCGGTCAAGGGCATGTACCTGGGTTGCGGTCACATCCCCAGTAGGAGATGTGCGGGAGGCAGCTGATCGATGTTTCTCTCTCATCGATGTTTCTAGCTCTCTATCTCTCTCCCTTCCTCTCTGTAAAAAATCATTAAAATATATTTAAAAAAAAAAAGAAAACCTTTGAGTTTTAGGTAAAGATTAAGAGGGCATAGTTTTAAAGCACTCATTTAAAATTAGGGATAAGCAAATTCACGCTTTCACCTAAAGAAATACAGCTCAATAGGTGTTCCTGTATGTTCCCACAGTGCCCCCTCACCGCCATATGCATTCTCCTTTGTTACTGTAACTATTTACAAGCTTATATCCCCAGTCTCTTGCATCTCCCTAGTGAGGGGTGAAAAAATAAATGAGAATTCTTAAGCTAGTTCAAGCCCTTAGCAAGTAGTTAGCCTACTTCTGAGGCCAGGTTTTACAAATGATGTAAATCTGTAAAGGCTTTGAGAGGAGTCAACCAAAATGAGGCAGTTTGAGAAAATAGAACCTATGTGAGCTATTTTAAAATCCTAAAAACAACAGCCCTCCCACCCCCCCCCCCCCAAGAAAAGAATTCCAACAATAAAATGTGGGAGAAACAGGTGAGAAAACAAGGACATAAGTTGAGCGGTATGTTAACAATTATTCAAGATAAAGGCTTCAACTGCAGAAACTTAGTGGATTCAAAAAATTTATCCCTCAGGAAATATTTTCCAACTTAGTAAAAACCTTGCCCTTCATCCCAGCAAGAGGACTCCTTCCCTTCTTTGGTGGAGGACATAAAGATAACTGCTACAGCGCTCCACATGTCTTCATCCCAGCAAGAGGACTCCTTCCCTTCTTTGGTGGAGGACATAAAGATAACTGCTACAGCGCTCCACATGTGATTTCGGAAAGAGGCCCCGGAGACACGTGACAGTCGGCTATTTGATGGCTTATAGTTACCTATGGTGGTAAATACGTTTTAACTTCTTTAACTGCTTTTATTACTTTTTCTCGTCTTTTAGCAAAATGAATAGGAAACCCAGTGTTGAATGGAACTTCTTTAACTGCTTTTATTACTTTTTCTCGTCTTTTAGCAAAATGAATAGGAAACCCAGTGTTGAATGGAGCAGGCCCCTTTTATGCTCTGCTATTTGTGAATGGGTGCACGGGAGTGCCATGTGGGTGGGAGTATGTGTTGAAGCAACAGGTTTCCTCACCTCTTGCTACCACATTTCTCCCACTGTTCCCTTACTTACTGGATTTCTAACATAAGATGGTTGGTCAGAGTTAAGCATAAAGTTAGAAAAGGAACAATTTTAAGAACAATTAAGTCCATTTACTCATTATTAGGTAAAAGGCTGACAAGAAAAAAGGTGGAAAACCTAGAAAAGCACTTTAAGGTAAAATGGAAGACTAATTGGTTATTTGAAAATAATTACAATCTGATCAGCTCTCATGGAACTTAGAAGCATTAAATGCCAGAGTGATTAATAGGATGCCTGTTTTTATTATTCACTGAAGAAATTGCTCTATTGTAAGCAAACAGATGTAATTGAATTGTAAATTATGATGCTTTGTAATGCTTGATTTTATTTCTTAACTGATTTTACCTTCCCCCAATATCAATGAATTCTGAAGACTGTTCTGTATAAGTAAATGTATAATCAAAGCTAAATTTTTTCTCATAAAAATATCATATACTATGTAATGAATCATTTTAGAGAAATATTAGTAAAAATTAAAGACTAAAAAAATACAAAGTTGACCTCCAGAGAGACAGGTTGGGGGAGGTGGGGAGAGAGAGGGAAATCAAAGATAAGCAATAAACAGGTGCTGATACCAATGGGATTTAGGAAGCAAGGGCTTAGAATTTTAATTCTCACCTGGGAAAAAGAGATAGGGCCTGAGATGGTAAGCTGGGGAGTAAGAATTAACTTATTCTTTAGAGCCCACAATCTCTAAAAGCAGCCATTATTATATCTATCTATCCAGGAGAAATCTAATACCTATTAGAATGATTACTCATTATTAGGTAAAATAAATCAGCAAATATTATTAAATAGATCCTTAATTTCCAGGGGAGAGGAAACTAATTCATTTATATAGTCTTCACAACAAGGGTACATCTCAACGTAAGGCCATATTTGTCCCATGAAGAAATTGACTGAATGTTGAGAGAGGAGAAACCAAGATGGTGGCATAGGTAAACACCTAAAATTGCTGCCTCGTGCAACCACTTCAAAAATACCACTAAAAGACAAAATGGACATCATCCAGAACCACAGGAAGGCTGGCTGAGTGGAAATTCTACAACTAGAAGGAAAGAGAAAAGCACACTGAGACTCAGAGGAGGTGCGGAAGTAAAGTGCAGAGGTACAGAGGCGCACGTGGAAAGGGCTGGCAACTGAGGATGCGGTTGTCTTTTACAATTGGGAGGGAGTCTCAAGCTCCCGACTGCTCTGAACTCCAGTTCTGGGCGAGTCTCTGGGACCCAGACTCATACAGGGAGAAACTGGAATGTCTGGCATCGGGCAGAACTTGAGGGTGGCTTTCTCTCAGAGGTGCTTACAGAGATTACCAGGGGACACTAGACCCGGGGCCTCTTAGGTCAGGGCTGAGAATCAGCCATAGCTGTTTGCTCCGCCCTGTTGATTCCCTGAGACCCCGCCCCACCCAAGCTGTTCTCAGAGGCTTTTGGATATGAAAGGCCCGGCTCTTTGCAATCTAAAATTACCTAACAAACTGCAGCTGGGTCAGAACATCAAAAAGAAGGCCCAAGGCCCCACAGCAGCTTGCATTGCTTCATAGCTGGGCCTCATCTGGGCACCTCTAAACCCCAAACAAAGAAGAGGAATCTGCAGATCTCTCCATAGCTCCTGCTGGGTAGCCTCAGGCAGAGGCTAAATTAGCACCTCCTTAGAGATCCAAGAGCCAGTGTACCCAGTGGTCAGAGTGGGACCATCCAGATTACAACTCCTCAGATCCATAAGGGACACACTCAGGGGGCAGACTCAGTGAGCACCAAAGCCCCACTGAAGCAAGTCTTGCCCCATAAGGGTATCTCCAACACAGAAGTTCTCCCACCATAGACACAGCTGATTCTCACAGCCAATTGGCCCAGAGGTCAATTCCTCCCAGTGATACCTACAACAATCAAGGCTTAACTAAAACAAGACTGTGCACAAAGCCTACAAAGGGGTGCACCAAGAGTGTCCACCTCAGGTAATTTGGGGAGGCTGAGCTACTGGG
>NW_005871121.1:4959832-5035397 GCF_000147115.1 Myotis lucifugus
GCAAGGATCCTACAACCAAGATTCCTTTACCCAGCAAAGCTTCCATTCAGAATTGAAGGTCAGATAAAGAGCTTCACAGATAAGAAAAAGCTAAGAGGATGTCCCCCCCCCCCAAACCAGTATTATATGAAATGCTGAAAGGTATCCTTTAAGAAGAGGGAAGAAGAAGAAAAAGGTAAAGATCCAAATTATGAACAACAAATACACATCTATCAAGTGAATATAAAAATCAAGTAAATAAAAAATCTGATGAACAGAATAAACTGGTGAATATAATAGAATCAGGGCATAGAAAGGGAGTGGACTGACAATTCCTCAGGGGGAAAGGGGTGTGGGAAGAGACTGGACAAAAATCATACACCTATGGATGAGGACAGTGGGGGGTGGGGTAAGGGCAGAGGGTGGGGTGGGAACCAGGTGGAGGGGAGCTATGGGGGGAAAATAGAGGAACAACTGTAATAATCTGAACAATAAAGGTTTAATTAAAAATAAAATAAAATGACTAATGTTGCAAAGCCATGGAAGCATGAACTATAAACTCAGGTAGATAAAAGCCCAACTTAATTAGATGTTTACCTTTGTCTTAATACAAAGAATTTCACGTTCATATATTGCACTATGAGAACCAGAGATTAAAATAGGGGTCCATGGACCTAATTATATCAAGCTAAAAAAAAAAAAGAAATTGACTAAGTCCTTTCTTTCCTCCCTACCTCCCTTCTTCCCTCCCTTCCTTCTATTCTTTCTTTCTTTTTTTTTTCAGAATAGCACATATCTATGATTGAAAATTATAATCCAAACTCAATTCCTGTGTGCCACAAGCTTGAACATGACTCATAATTAAAATCAATTGTGGAGATAGTGGTGGTTTCATATTCAGCAACTTAAGGAACAGTACGAGTGGTTGCAGTAGAATTTTAGAAATCAGAAGGAAATTAATATTAAGAATTGGTATAGGAGTTATGAAAACTCTGTTGTATGGACATGTCCATAATTCAAGTCTCTCTCTCTGTCTCTGTCTCTCTCTCTGTCTCTGTCTCTCTCTCTCTCTCTCTCTCACACACACACACACACACACACATACACACACACACACACAGAGAACAGAAGTAAACAAACTACTCTGAGAGTGTTATTAAAAATAGGAGAAATTTTACCACAAGAACTAGAAATATCAGAACAATTCAAATGACCTTACACATTATATTTAAGTAGGTTATAGGGACGTTCCTGTGACTGACTGCTGGAGTGACATCCTTTGCACCCACTAATGGAGGTACAAGTGCTGTGGAAAGTGGGCACACGGTCTAGAGATGTGGCTGTGAAATTAAGCCAAAGGAAACCAGAAATATTCTCTGGAAAACTGGCTAGATTTGTGAATGGCTCTATTGTTGACTGTTGGGTGACACTACAGTGATAGTCACAGTGGTCAGAAAACAAAATCTTCACACTCTCTGCTCATGCCTTTGGTGGTTGACAATACACAGAAAGTTGACAGCAAGTGGAATTCCCACATATTCTCTCAGAAGGGAGTTTGGTTTCTCTGATTTAAAAAAAAAGTGAGTAACAGATGGTTCAATTAAACATCTCTTTCCAGCTGACTAGTTTTACAATACATAGTACCTTTGTAATTTTTTGTAATAGATGGTAACAATAGAGCTTTTGTAGCCCTCTTGTTATGAGATATTTCTTGGAATGGGTATTGATGGGGTGATACAATTAGGAATGATTGATGGAGAATGTGTTAGCATAATATACACATGCAAAGAAAATGTCTCCTTACACTTTAAATTTGATGGATGCCCAAGTACCAAAAAGTCATATTGTCATGTTGGAAGTGTCTGCAAAAATGTGGTGCATCAGGCCCTGGCCAGTTGGCTCGGTTGGTTGGAGCATCATGCTGTGCCCCGAAAGGTTGAAGGTTTGATCCTGGTCAGTGCACATGCCTGGGTTGCAGGTTCCATCTGAGGTCAGGGTGCATAGGGGAGGCAACCAATTGATGTTTCTCACATCAAAGTTTCTCTCTCTCCCCACTTCCTCTATTTCTCTAAAATTAATTTTTTAAAAAGGTGGTACCTCAGGATTCCTGTCATGACATCAAAGTGGTGGTGACATCTACCCAACAAATAGTTAGGCTATATTGCAATGAGTAAAAGAAGCTGGTGTTACCAAGCAGCTAAGTCAGATGTTATTTAATGCTTTAAAAGAGATTGTGACATATTGTCATATATTCACCTTGTAAAGATTATTTTGTTTTAATTTTGGACATTTAAAAATTTCCAGAGATAAAGCTATCAGCAAAGTAATATTGGATACTGAGGAAAAATTTCTACAGGTCATCCCTTATGAATAGAATCCTTCAATACCATTTCTCAGGAGGTTTTTGTAGTATTGTTTTGAATGACTACAAAAGGTATGATGGTTGAGATATGACTGCACTTTAGAATATAAATTGTAAGGCTGATATGTTTAAAACTCTTCATGGATCAGCACTATTTTAAGGGGGACAGGTGCTGGCACTTTGTATTGTCACATTAGGTTCATCAGAATTCACTGTGAAGTCCTATTTTATTACAATAGCTATAATGGGATAAGAGGTACATGTTTTATGCTGTACTATCAGGTTTCTACTTACATAACTAATGAATTGACAAAGTCATTTGTATAGATTCAAGGAAACATGTACATGGTGCTCTGGCAGATAAAGCTTTCTGTGCTGTTGTTCAGAAAGAGTTTGCTTTCTCAGTTAGAGTAACAGTCGAGGTACTTGAATCAAACAGGACATCACCTACAGAAGCGCTCTCTAGTAGAGCTCTCTGTGATGATCAAAACATTCTACATCTATCTGCATTGTCAGTCAAGATGCTAGCCACCAGCCACATCTAAAATGTAGCTAGCATACCCCAGAAACTGAATTTTTAATTTAATTAAAAAATTATTTTATTGATTTTTTACAGAGAGGAAGGGAGAGGGATAGAGAGTTAGAAACATCGATGAGAGAGAAACATCGATCAGCTGCCTCCTGCACACCTCCTACTGGGGATGTGCCCGCAACCAAGGTACATGCCCTTGACCGGAATCGAACCTGGGAACTTTCAGTCCACAGGCCGACGCTCTATCCACTGAGCCAAACTGGTTAGGGCTAATTTAATTTATTTATGTTTGAATTTGAATAGCATATGTGACTAACAATTAGTTATTGGATAGTACAAGGCAGACGTATTGACTTGTAGTGGAAGTTTAGAATTCATGAATGCAGGGGTTCCAACTGCATCTGCTGGTGATGTGATTTAAAAAACGCTCCTGAGAAGGATAAAATAGGATATTATCATTTATTGACAGAAATAATGGGGACTGAAGATTAAAATGGGGATATAGATTTTAAAATAGCTGACATCAATAAGGGAATAGCTGTAATGCATCTCAATATGAAATTTCCAGGGACACAAATAAAAACTTAATGGAGGCCATTCAACAAGCCTCAGTCATAAAGGAAAAGATATAACAGGTAATGAACACAATTCAAAATCTCCAGCATCTAGAAAATAAAACAGTAGACACTGTCCAGATTCCATTATAAAAAAATGATCCAAGTTTCTTGGAACAGGGAGATGCAATTTTTAAAGCTTCATAGAAAGAGGAGTAATTATTCATCAGTCAGGGGAAGAAACATTTCCTATACTTGCACACAGTGCCATGCACGAAGTAAAAGACTTCACTCCTGAAATGTACCAAAAGAATTAAGGCTGTCATTAGAAGCTGAAGCAGTTTGCACTGCACAGTAACTGACATCAGAGACACGCATGATTGGAGAACTTCAAAATATCCAGGGTGGTCAATGAAAACTTAATCCTACTGTCCTATATTTAGAAATTAGCCAAGAAATGCAGGTGAAAAATTTGGGTGCTATCTGGCTGATGAGAGGAAGAGGCATTATTATAAAGTAGTTCAAGGTTCTGTTACAACTCTTGTCAAAACTCTGCATGATAGAAGCAGTATAGTAATAGAAGAGGTAATCTCATAGTGATTAGTTCATCCTTCTTTCCCATGATTTCTTAAATAATTATTGGGTAGAATTCATACTAAAAAGACAACAACTTTTCAGGAGTTCCATCTATGGGTATGAATATTCTATCTACAATAAATATGCACTAATACTTTATTAAAAGTTAAACAAGGATTAAAATATATTAGAAACAAAATTAAAAACCAAGGCAGTGTGAAAACAGTACGTATTTTTTATGGAAATATTTGAAACAGTGGTAAATTTCTATAATTGAAAATTAAGTCATTCCAATAAAAAGAACAATGGGAGGTTTAGAGAGCAGAGTAAATAGCTGGAAAAAGTATTATTACATTGGAAAATAGATCTGAGAGGGCTGGCGAAGCTGTGGTCAGAACAGGAGTAGGAAACAGGACCTCAGAAACATGCTGACTTCAGAAAGTCCTCAGGACTTACCCTGTTCTAGGTCTCCATCTGCCACTATTGAAATGTGCTGTCTGATCTGTTTTCATGACCTTATTCTGATCTTATGTTTTTCCAAGAGTTAGAGGAACCAAGGCTACACCAAGTACCACACAATGAAGAATCCACATTTCTGGGAAGCAGGACTCTCTCCAGCCACAGTGGGAGGGTGAATATTAGAAAAAGTCCATCTCCATTGGGGTCATAAGGAAAATTCTTGCTAGCATAAAACACTTCCATTTCCCTTCCATCAATGCAGGCCTGACTAAATAATTTGCAGGGCCGGGGGCAAAATGAAAATGTGGAACAGTTTTTGAGAAAATTATTAAACATTTTGATACAGTGACAACTGAGCATTGAACCAAACATGGAGCCCTTCTGTGCAAAGGACCTGTGTGACCACTCAGGTTGCATATCCATGAAGCTTTGTCTCAATGAAATTCTGTTTCCCAGGTAAAAGCTCACTTTCTTAAAATACGAAATAAAGAAGAGCCAGTAGAGGGTTTAATCGGAGGTATTGCAAGAAAATGAAAGAAATGGAACAGAAACATATATTCACAAAAGCAAAACCCTCACCAGAAAATGTTGCCATCCAAACCCTAGAAAACTGTCAGACTTTCATCATCATGAAAAGCAGAAATTATGAAAAAAAAAACCTTACTGAAGCATTTGCCTTTTTGTGGAAGAGTAATGGAAAGAGATGGTGAGCCATCAGTGATGGAACCTGAATGGGCAGAATGAATGAAAATGGTAACATAAAATCATTATGTGACTCAGTCCTTCTCAAGCCTGACCTCATAGAACTAGAACCACCTGTGGAAAGCCTACCAGCGCCCCAAACCCATAGATTCACCATCAATAGTTCTTGGCTGGAGCCTAGTCATTGATATTTTTTTAAATCTCCACAGGTGACTTTAATGGGCAGCTAGTATTGATAACCACAACATAATCAAAGAAAAAATTAGAAGGCAGGAAAGAAAATGATATAAAAAAAACTTTAGGAGGCAATGGAGAAAGAAAGTGGGAAATGCTGCAAATGGATCCATTACATTGATTTTATTAGCTGAAAATAAAAAGCGTCTGTTAAAGACTGATGGTTGCCAAAGAGGAGAGTTGGGGGCAGGGGCTGGGTGAAAAAGGTGAAGGAATTAAGAAGTACAAATTGGTAATTACAAAATAGTCATAGGGATGTAAAATACAGCAGAAGGAATACAGTCAATAATAATATAATTATGTGTGGTGCCAGCTAGGTACTGGAAATATCGAGGACCACTTTGTAAAGTATATGATTGTCTAACCACTGTGCCGAACACCTGAAAGTAGTATAAAATGATATTGAAGATAAACTATAACTGAAATTTAAAACATGATGTCTCTTAAATCAGTTAATGTAGGTATAACTATATTAGCACAAATGAAAAACTAAAAGATATTAGAATTAACTAAAATTGAGTGGATAAAGAAATGGGGAGTACAAATAAAATATATTAATATTTTAGAATGAAATTTAGAAATATATTACATAAACAGGAAAAGGTGTTTAATATATAAAGGCATAGTATAATTATAAAGGTAACCACTTCTCATTTTTCAGGAGAAACATACACCAAAACAAAAAAAAACAGGTAATTACATGCGTGGTTCCTCTGCCAACCATCCACATTTTCCAAAAGTCACTCCATTTGCATAAACTCAGGTATCATTAAAAGGGGCTTATCTATAATAATAAAAGCGTAATGTGCTAATTAGGCTGGACGTCCTTCTGGACGAAGCTGGGGCTGTGAGGGAAGCCTGGGTTCCCGGTGCCAGAGGGAAGCCAGTGCTGGCAGCCGGGGGAAGGAAGGCCTACTCTTGCATGAATTTCATGCATCAGGCCTCTACCTATTAATACAAAGGATATTCATCTCACCCTTATCATCCAGGATCATGGGGCAGAGACCAAATACATAAATTTCTTATGTCACAGTAGTTAAAAATAAATAAACAAAAGCATGGACTATATATTAAAAGAACATACCATTTAATGGCAGAGGATGGGATAGATGGAGAATGGAGGTAATAAACATGAAACTACTGAAAACAATTTAGAATCACGAAAGCACTTACACTTTAATTTAGATTAACATGTACATCCATAAGAATATGTCTGTCAAATTTAATTTTATTTACCTGAAAATACATTTAATACAATCTTTTAAAAAGATGCTAAAATTATTTCCCTGACATTAAAAAATTAATTAGTAAATTTGACTGCTGTTTTTCAGTACCTAAAATGCAATCTGTTAGTTTGTGGGTGGAACTTATTATTTTATTGTGTCATGCACTGACCAGCTGTTAATTTATATTAAGCCAGGTATATTTGTTTAAAAATAGCAAATTATTCAGAAGTGATCAGAAATATTCTCTGCTCATTCCAATGAAATTTCATCATAGTGTTTTCTGTTAATTGCCCCTGGCTTTGTGTAAGAAAACAGATGGACTCCATGGCTGAAAGGAAAAAATTATGCATTCCAAAACCAATTTTAGCAGAAATTCTCAAAGAAAAAAAATGCATGAAAGCAGTACTCGAAGGCAAAAATCATATGAAATTTATACATGAAATTTATATGTTAAAATTATTACTTGTAGGTCAGACATAAATATTTTTAAAGTTTATAGGTAGAAATACGTTCCAAATCACTTGATACTTGTAGGGAAAGACACATTTGTAAGTTGATAAGTTACCGACAGTTCCATGCTTTTGTTAATCCTCACCTGAGGATATGTTTCCATTGCTTTCTAAAAAGAGAGTGGAAGGGAGGAGGAGAGACACACAGAGAGAAACATCAATGTGAGAGAGACACATTAGACTGATTGTCTCCCTCACGAGGGATCAAGGCTGAAACCAAGGTACATGCCCTTGACTGGAATTGGAATCGAACCTGGGACCCTTCAATCTAAAGGCCGATGCTCTCCACTCAGCAAAACCGGCTAAGGCTAGGGCGGTTCCATGCTTTTTAACTACATTATATTTTCTTGGTTCTTAGATTTGTTATTCTGTTAAAAAACAAACAAAAACAAAACGTGTCTTTTTTAAAATATTTTATTGATTTTTTACAGAGTGGAAGGAGAGGGATAGAGAGTTAGAAACATCCATGAAAGAGAAACATCGATCAGCTGCCTCCTGCACGCCCCCTACTGGGGATGTGCCCGCAACCAAGGTACATGCCCTTGACCGGAATCAAACCTGGGACCCTTCAGTCCACAGGCCGACGCTCTATCCACTGAGCCAAACCAGTTAGGGCATGTTTGTTTTGAGCTATGTATTTTTATCAAGGTTCTTGTTCTGTTTGAGGAAATTTTTATATTAAAGGATGACTAATCATGTCCTTCTCTTGTTCACACTTTGCATGAGACAGATGAAATATTTTGCAAATTTCAAACATATGCACCATCTGGCTTTGGTGCACACAATTCATACGCTGAAAGGCAGTGCAGTTATGGCACTAAAAGGGACCAATCTGGAGTCAGATATACCTTCCTTTCTCCCACAGACTGTGTGAATATAGACAAATCATTTGCTATCTCTGGTCTTCATTTTTCTTCTTTGTAAAATGAAGATAATACTTATGTACAAAGTTGTGATATGTATGTAGTAAGTATAGAAAGCTGTTAACCTAAACATACCACAGTACATCCATCTTTAAGAATTGAACATAAATTAGTAACTGGTTAGTTTTTTTCTTATGTATAAAGAAACTATAATAATAATCAAAATCCATCCTATAAAAAGGGAAGAATATTTTCCCTAGTCTAGTCTCTTTTATGAGTTGATACTAGTTCACATAATGACCACTAACGAAACAAGTGCTGTGAGACATAAAGCAGGAGACTGTTAATTTGATTTTGAAGACAATAAAAGGCTTCAACTAAAATAGACAAATTACTTGAAAAAATTACCCAATTTGCCAAATATCTAATGATGTGGGCACCAAACCAATGGAAAGGTTTTGTACTCCTCCATTTTAAATCGTAGAATCTAGAAATAGACAAAGCTTTCTACTGAGAGTAAGAAATAGTAAGTTCAATATTTTGTAGTTTGGTGTATTACATTTTAAAGGAATGCTTCCATACAATGAGTTGTAATGTGCTTGTGGTCCCAGGCCTTTTTTCCACTTTGGGATCTAGGTTAAATTAGGATGTCCATCACCTCATGTATTAAGGACCCTTCTTTCCTAGTGATCACAGCAATACTGCTGATGTTGAGGGCCATCTTTTGGATGTCAAATACCTCTGCCTAACATGATCCTCATATGTTCTCCTAGATGAAATATCTCTGTAGGCTGCATAAAACATAAAACATGGACTGGACAAAAAAAATTAAAGTGCTTTTCTCAGGATTTGCTTCTATATTGACTATTAACTATAATTATATATACCAGCACTATCTAAGAGATACACCAGGTGAGCCACATACGTAATTTCAAATGTTCTATTAGCCACATTTTTAAAGTAAAAGTAAACAAGTGAAATTCATTTTAATACTAATATTTTAATACACTATATCTAAAATATAATTTCAACATGTAATTAATATAAAAACCTTATTAAGATATTTTTATTCTTTTGTCATATATCTTCAAAATCTGGTATTTTTTGTTCATATTACATGTCAATGCAGACTAGCCACGGTTTAAGTACTCAATAGACTTTTGTGGGTTTCTTATGGATAATTGGAGTGCATATTGCTAATCTGCCTTAAGGAAAAAACATTGTTACACAGGGAAAGACATTTTCATTCTAGAATTTGTGATTGGTTATGACTTTTATTTTATATGTACTTTCCAAAATATATAAACTGGACGAGGGTTGCTTAATCTAGAACATGATATTTGAAAATCAATAGGTGACCACCTAGAGCTTTAGAGCATTAAGACCAAATATCAAATATCAGTGTAATTTCCAATTAAAATTACTCTGAAAGGAAAATTCATATCTTAGACCTGAGGACACTCAAGATAGAAGCATAACTGTCTTTAAATGTCTCAGAAGACCAACATAAATGCTCTTTGTTTGAAGGAAATTAATATTTTAAATGTATGTTAAGGACTCCTTTGTTTTCATTTAAGTCCACTGATAGGATATCATGTCTCCTGAGAACTGACTTATGTTTCCATCCTGAGGAGAAGCCTCAATGCCCAGTTCCCTCATTCTGTAACTGTAATCCTTGTATCTCATTCCCCTTCTGCAACAAGCCCCCCACCTAAACAGTTGGAAGTCATTAGGAATTCATCTCCATTCACCCTTCCAAATCTGTGCCAAGATTGCTACCAGAGGGCCAAGCAGCTCTTAGCTGTCTGTCCATCTGGGCTGAGCTGCACAGGCAGGCGACACTGAGTCTTTTCCCCCCACGACAGATTCTGAGTATCCGACTTCCTATTGGATTTTGGTAACTTCTATTGCTTCATTAGTGAAATGGGGAACAGCATATGAAAAATGTCTGTAGTGGAATCACATTACTAACATAGATATTTCATGTCTTAATAGCTGTCTTGGTCACAATTTACAATATATTGTCAGCTGTGCATTAAATTTTTCAATAAATATGTTTCGTGCAAAATTAGCTTATTTTGATTCTTTTAAAATTTATCATAAATATGGGAGAAGATAACATATTAAACAGAAAAATATTTAAAAATTGGACATAGTTTTTGTGTTAACACACTATAGACAATAAATTGATATTAAGATATACTAAGGGATGGTTTTCATTACAAGAAATCTGTGTTTTCCATGGTTTTGAAGAATTGTATCTATGAACATGTACTATGCAAAATGTAACCTGAAATCCTCCACTCTGTCCTATAAAAAAAAATCACAAATAACCATCAGGCAGTATTTACTCTGTGACCTTATCAAGCCACAATACCTAATGATAGATGACCTAAAGGTGAGAGACAGTTCACCTTAAGGAGCTGTTTACAAGTGATTACCTAATCATCTTTTAATTCCTGTAAATTCCTGCTTTAGCATAAAAATAACTTAAATAAATGCCAAAAGGGTCATAGATAGAAATGACATATGCTAGATTTTTTTACTTTTGAGGACTTCAGAAAGTAATACAATATCCAAATGACAATGGGGACATTTTATATACTGGGAGAATATCTTTCATTGAACACCTATGTTCTTCTATTTAATTGCTCCTCCCATCTTACATGTCAAAATAAAAGAAATGAATCTAATTCTGCACTGTATCAGACCCTAGAAACGGGATAGTAAGTGCTCTGAATATACCAGAGAAGAGACTAGATAATTGGAACAGCTAGTTTGAAGATGCACTTTGCTCATGCAACTTTAAAAGGGAAACAATGTCATTGGATAAAAAAGACAAAGCCATTTAAAATACTCCCAAAGTTTAGAAACAAACACATATACATATAAGTATATGCGTATCTATCATGAACAAATTCTGTGTGTATATATATATTCCTCCTCTCCAGATTGACGGCTGTCAGGGGGGGAAAGGGGTGAGAAGGGTAAAGGGTTTAAGCAAAGAAAAAAAAAACAACTCATGGACACAGACAACAGTACAATGGTTGCTAGAGGGAAGGGGGAATGGACACAAGTAGGAAAGGGTAAAGGGTAAAGGGGTGCTAAATGGTGATGGAAGGAGACTTGACAATACAATACACAGATGGTGTGCTGCACAATTGTATTCCTGACACCTATATACTTATATTAACCAATGCCACCCCAATAATTCATAAAGAAATTTTAAAAATAATTTTAAAAAATAGCACCAATGCTGCAGCACGCACCAAGTAGAGCACTTTGTGTCTTTTAGGGTCCCTTTTTATTTTAGATCACTTGGGAAACTACGGTTTGCCTCTCTTGAATGACTTCCATGAAATCAGCATTCAGCAAGCCTGGCTTCCTGGCAGACAAGGGCACATTCAGCTCACATGTGAGGAAAGAGATCTCTCCAATGAGCAGGGCGCGGAGAGTGGGAAAAGTGGCAGCTCTGGTACAAAGGAGCAAAGAACGGTGGCGATTCACGCGGGCGGTGGGAGAGAGAAGCTTGCCTCCATGCCTGCCACTGTATAGATTTCACAACTGGCACTTCGTTGGCAGATAACCCACCGGGGCGCTGACCTCGGCAGTTTTATAGAGGTAACCCTTATGCGAAGGGGAACTGTCCTTTAACAATGTCTCCAATATGTTTGCCACAAAAATTCCCTCTTCTCCCCTCTTAGGGAAAGAGGGGGGAATGTCTGGAAAAGCATATTTTATTTCTCATGTCCCCCTTTATTGCTTGTTGCAAGGGCAACATTCGTAGCTCATTGTGGGAAATGTCCTATATGGACAATGTGCTCTTCATAGTCCTTTAAAAACATGTAAATGACATTTAATTATAGGACACAATGACAATGGCTTTTATTAGCTCACTGCCTTTTTCTTTTGCTAGAGAACCGCAGCACAACTGGTTCTCCCTAGTAACCTTTTGTGTACGGTCAAGTCTGCGAGGTGGTCTCATTCCCAACGGGGCCGTCTCTCACTGGAATGCGGGATTCTGTCCAAGTGGCCCTTGTTTCACCCACACGCCACATCAGAAAGTGGCTGGGATGGTGGCCTTCCTGCTCCCATTTATATGACTATCAAAGCCTGTAATTTGTTATTCTCGGTACTCATCACTGACCATCAGAGGTGCCACCCTATATATATGGTGCCTCATGTTTGAGGAAGAGAAAGGCATTGATAAAGAGAGTAGCAAGGAGTTTTATACTCTCATAGTGAGAAGCATTAAATCAGTGGGAGAAAACAAAACATAAAAATCTAACCTTGTTTTTTGATGATTATAGAAACACCAGGAACTGTCCCAATACTGGGGGGTAGGGAAGCCTATTTGAAAAATTTGCATTCCTGAGCATGCATAGTAGGCTGCCAGCTGAGACTGGTGGTAAGCCCATTCAGAAATTTCAAGTCATAGCTCCTTTGGGAATAATGTGCTATTGTGCCTGCTAGCTCCAAGTCAGAAATGGCTTTTTCCCTTCCAGCTGGTAGGACTAATGGTGAATCACTTGCCTCTTTATATTTTTGCTCTTCTTATTTTGTTGGAGATTACTGACCATGATAGATGGCTGCATACAACTGGTAAAAGCAAAAAATAGCTGCTCCAGAGTAAAACAACAGGAAGAAAAAGTCAATATTACACTTTTGCCTTAGGTCTGCAGCTAAACTAGTCAGTTATGCTTGCCCAGGAGTGGGAAATCAGTTTCCTATTTTGTACCTCAGATATCATTGTCTTTACTCATAATAGCAAGATCATATAGAAATCAAGGAAAATTGTTTCTACAGAACTAGCAAATACTTATAAGCTAGATTGAATACGGCTTCATTTTTAAAAGGTGTTTTGAATTATAAAATATTATTACATATATTATATTTATTTATATCTTATATGTCCACTATATATATGTGTATATATATGTGTATATATATATATCTGTGTGTGTGTGTATATATATATGTATAGTATTGTATACTTTTTATTTTTAGGATTTATCATGATTTTAATTAACCAATTACTTATTAATCATTTATCAACAGTCTTCCATGCTAAATTAAGCCCTGAGAAAACAGGAAGAAGTCCATTTTTTAAAAAATTTATATTTATTGTTGAAAAAATTTTTTATATTCATCCAATTTATTTTTTTTCCAGGTAAATATGTGTTTTATTTTATTATTGTTTAAAGTTTTACATATGTCTCCTTTTTCCCCATTGACCCCCTTCCCCCCGCCACTCCTACCCCACGGGCAAGCCCCCACCACCCCAGTGTCTGTGTCCATTGGTTATGCCAATATGCATGCATACAAGTCCTTTGGTTGATCTTTAACCCACCTGCCCCCCGCCATTTGTCTCAATATATTTTTGTTCATCAGTTTGTGTTGATCATTATATCCCACATATGAGTGAGATCATGTGATATTTATCTTTCTCTGACTGGCATAATGCTCTCCAGTTCCATCCATGCTGTTGCAAATGGTAAGAATTCCTTCTTTTCTTTTTTATAGCGGCATAGTATTCCATTATATAGATGTACCACCATTTTTTAATCCACTCATCTGCTGATGGGCACTTAGGTTGTTAGATCTTAGCTATGGTGAATTGTGCTGCTATGAACATAGGGGTGCATGTATCCTTTCTGATTGGTGTTCCTGGTTTCTTGGGATATATTCCTAGGAGTTGGATCACTGGGTCAAATGGGAGTTCCATTTTTAACTTTTTGAGGAAACTCCATATTTTTTTCCCAATGGCTGCACCAGTCTGCATTCCCACCAGCAGTGCACAAAGGTTCATTTTTCTCCACATCCTCGCCAGCATTTGTCATTTGTTGACTTGTTGATGATTAGGGACTTTGAGCTCTTTTTCATGTCTCTTGGCCATCTTTATTTGCTCTTTGGAGAGTGACTAATCAGGTCTTTTGCCCATTTTTAAAAAATATGTTTTTATTGATTTCAGAGATGAACGGAGAGGGGAGAGAGAGATAGAAACATCAATGATGAAAGAGAATCATTGATTGGCTGCCTCCTGCACGCCCCCTACTGGGGATCAAGCCCGCAACCCAGGCATGTGCCCTTGATCAGAATCAAACCCAGAATCTCTCAGTCTGCAGCCAATGCTTTATCCATTGAGCCAAACCAGCTAGAGCCACATTCCACATTTAGATACAGAATGATCACTTGGCCATTTAACTGGGGCATTAGTCAGTTTCTAGGTCCAGTAGCTTCATGCCTTCCCAAGTCCATCTCTAATAGGGATGCTCTGAATGCTTGTGAATGAGTGGGGCCTGGGATGGACATTTAACCCCATAGCTCCCACCATCCAGGGGAGCTGCAGGACCCATAACCACAAGTGGGCCTGCATACGCACTGGTTAACAGTGAGCTACTGTCCCCAGTGTTAGCACCTTGGAGGTAACTCTAATGCCAACAGTAGTGGATGTGTCAATGGGGAGAAAACGTGGGTTGTCACCAATGGCCAGCTGAGTGTTGCCAGTGGTGTCAAATGTGGAATCTGGCAGTTGCAAACCTGCACTACCTGAGTGTGTTATGCTGCCCCTGGCTGGCTGCCCTGCAGCTGGAGAAGTTAGGCCCATCCCTGGTGCTGGAGCAATCACTTTTTTTCAGCATTAAAGGGTTTGTAGGCTGCTGGCCATCAATGGCCCCAGATGTGGGCCGTGAGGTGGTCCCTGGGCCCAAGGGAGGGTTAGAAACTTGGGTCCCTCTGCTTACTAGCTTTTTAGGTAAATGGGTGGAGACATCAGCGGAGAGAATGCTGCCTTTGGGTGGGGAATTATCAGAATTAGGAGGTGCCATGGACAATGGGGAGTGGATATCCCTGGAGAGAGGGGGACATGGAAAAGGACCGCCTGGGAAGGAGTGGTGTTACAGCCTTGGTCTCCATGGCAGGGTTGATGTTTGCAGAGGTGCTGTCTACTGGAGCACAGGTGACTGCAGAACCCAGAAGGGATAGTCCAGTGCTAGCAGGAGCCCTGGGGAAAGAGGTTCCTTTCTGCTGACCATCAGCATTCCCTAAGGCAGGCTGAGGTGTGGTTTGGGGGCCAATGGGATGATCTGAGGTAAGGCCGTAGTCCTGCAATGCAAGTGGGCCGGTGGAGGGACTGCAGGTGCTTATGCTCCACACTGTATTGGTTTTGATAAACTGGCAGGAATCTTATACTGGCACCTGGAGAAGGTGTGATTATGGCACCATAAGAAAGGGGAGTAGTGTCCATTTAAATGCCATAAATATCTAAAGTCTGCTGAGCAGTCAAATCTGCAGCTACCTTGTCTATGGTGCTAGCAGGGACCTGCCCAGTTTGAGTGGCCAGGGGCAGGGTGTCTGCCATTGCTCAGCCCGGTGAAGAGAAAGAAGGGGCAGGTTGAATGGCACTGCAGTCGGCCATGACCTCCGTTTTGTCCTCCACGGTCTTTTTACTCTGATACTCAGTGTTCCCCAAGATGCTCAAGTGTTTGTCAACAGCAATAAAAGTCCACTGAGGAGGTGGGGAAGCTCACCTCAATCGTAGAACCGTGGTGGCAATGGTAGCACAAGTGGTATGGACATTTGGCATTTGCAGGGCTTCCTGCTGGGAGAGGCCAGTGGAGAATCAATTGCTCCTCGCTGGGAGGAACAACTCCTTACCCTCTCTCTCACCCTTCCCTCTCTAAATTCAATTTTTTAAAAATCCTGAACAGTGCAAAACCAAGAAAAGTTTTTGTGGCAGTCCATGAAAGTCTCCTTACATGTTGTAATCAAGTTTCTAGAACTTTAGAACCTTTGAATTTTAGAGTAGGAAATCAGCTCAGAATTAAATTATCAAAGTGCTTATTTTTTTACCAACAAAAACAGACCCACTAAGTGCCCATCAGCAGACGAGTGGATTAAAAAACGGTGGTATATCTACACAATGGAATATTACGCTGCTGTGAAAAAGAAAGAACTCTTACCATTTACAACAGCATGGATGGACCTGGAGAGCATTATGCTAAGCGAAATAAGCCAATTAGAGAAACATAAGTATCACATGATTTCACTCATTTGTGGAATATAATGAACAACATAAACTGAGGAACAAAAACAGATCCAGAGACAGAGAAGCATCGATCAGATGCCAAACCTCAGAGGGAAGGCAGGGGAGGGTAGGCGTGGAGGGAGTACTGGGGGGTGGTGGTAAGAGGTCAACCAAATAACTTGTATGCATATAAGCATAACCAATGGACCCAGACAATGGGGGGGGGTGAAGGCCCGGACTGGGGAGGGGGGACAAGGGAAGTCTGGGAGAGGACAATGGGGGAAAAGGGGACATATGTAATACTTCCAACAATGTTTTTTTTATTTAAAAAAACAGACCCAGCCCTAACCGGTTTGGCTCAGTGGACAGAGCGTCGGCCTGTGGACTGAAGGGTCCCAGGTTCAATTCCGGCCAAGGGCATGTACCTTGGTTGCAGGCATATCCCCAGTAGGGGGTGTGCAGGAGGCAACTGATCAATGTTTCTCATCGATGTTTCTAACTCTCTATCCCTCTCCCTTCCACTCTGTAAAAAAATCAATAAAATATTAAAAAATAAAAAAAACAGACGCAGAGAAATTTAGTAATGTTTACAAGGTCACACAGTTAGGATGATAAAAACACATACTGTGCCTATTGTTCATATTTAATTTCACTCTCATTTTCCTCCCTATACTCCAATTGTTTTATCTAAAAGTATATCTTTGGAGGATTCATACACACATCACCAAAATCAAGAATCTTTATGTTAATGAACTTTCCTCTCAACACATCAGCAGAAAGGAAGTCAATGTGACATGCCTGATTTTTACTCGACTTATGGTAGCTTTTCCATGTATTAATCCAACCTACATTTTTTCACTGGGCTATGATTATTAGGAAATCCCTTTGGTATATACTGTCCTCCCAAGCTTGAAGATCATGCTTCTTCATGAACATTGGAAACAAAATTAAGTTGGATGGGAACTTGGTGTCCAATACCTTTCACGTGTTGAGGAGGCAGGAAACTGTGTCATGAAGAGACAAAATGACTCGCCCAGGAGTAACGTGAGCTCAGTTGCCTTTGTCATCTGTGAACATTACATCATATTCCGAGACTCGTCCTCTTTCTTTTTAACTGGAACACACCTTTAAAGTGATTTTTGGCATGTTTAGAATTTTTGAGCCTCATCTTTTTCAGCGAGGACTTCATCTTCCTGATGCTATTCATACGCATCCACACTGATCTTTTGGTTTAGCTTTGGTCATGTGCCCACATTCCATGATTTTTCCAAATCCCTTCTAGGTTTCTTTAGTTACCTCCCTCTTTAAAATGTTAGAGCATTTTAAACTGATTACTTAGCTAAGATTCTTCCCCTTCAGATCATTCCAAGTTTTCTCCGTTACCACGAAGCCCATTCCTGTATAGCAGTATGCTTGTGCCCTAACCTTTCATTCCCATGCTTTCCTGTCACTTGCTAATCCTCCTCCTCACCAAGCCCTGTGCAGCCCTGCAGCCTCTACCCAACACTGCTGCCCTTTCCACATTGTCAATTTGTTCTTCAGTGATGATGAAAATTAGGGGGAGAGTCTTTCTTCCTCCGAGTGGACTCACACTTGCTTGGAGGATTCTTTTCCATTCCCACTGTTTCTCAGCAATGCCCAAGACTGGGTGTGGAAATTTGTTGAACAGTGATTCAGTATTGCAAAGCCTAGATGGCTGCTCATGTCACCCACCTTCTCCACAGTCAGCCTTATTGGTGATGAAGATGGTATGTATTTTTTCTTTTCTATCTGTGTTCTTCCTGTCTAGTTCTCACTGTTAGCTCAGGCAGGGAAAAGCGGATGTTACCTCTTGAGCTCCATGTATCCCCATACTTGGGATCCACATCTGCAAACACTGACTGCCTCCAATGCCTGTGGTAAAAGCATGTTACTCCTTTCCATGGGATCTATTGTCCTGCACCCCTCTATCCTCCCTCTCATCTCCTCTATCTGTAGAATCCAGAGATCTACCTCAGCTGGATGTGGTATATACTCAACATTGGTTTCTCACCATCCATGTCCACAGTGGGGAGAGGGGAGGGGACTCCTGGGGATGAGTGAGGAGGGTAGACACTGTGGGATTCCAGAGCTGAAGCAGCAATGGTCTGGATAAGGGTGTGGACCACATTCTCACATACAGGCACTTACTCACAGGAAATGAACAGAAAATGTACCGTCAGAGTTTCTTTCTCTTTCAGTAGAGGCTGACTCCGTGGAGCCTTAAGAACTACGAGGGCCTTTATTGAGAGCTGAATAGTATGACTCATTACATTTAGGTTTTGAAGCTGCAAGACAATTGGCTGGATTTTGTAGGACAGAACAGGCCTTGAGGAGAAACCAGCTTTACCTTCAGGCTGCAGTGAGTACAAGGACTGATTTGGTTAATAGTAGAAAATCTTGGGATAGTATTCCCTTCTGTCCTTCTGATCTGTGATGTGTATTGATCTTAGCCCATTCAAGTTTGATACAGCCTGGAAAAGGCCTCTTCCTCTTTATTCTCTTTTCCCATTTGGCTTTAACACCTATTAAAACTGTGCCTTTATTCTGGGACAGAGATGGACAATAAAAGCCCGTGATAGGATTAAAAATGTAAGAAATTCCAATTGTCTTTTCCATCTCCTCTGTAGATGCTTCTTGATCTTCTGTCTTCGCCCCTTTAACAGAGTCAAGACTGAGTTGGTACTAATTATTTACACCCGAGTGTGGCTGAGTTTCAGAGACAAGCTCAGGCATGCTGGGACAGCAGCCAGCTTACTCCCTAGGGACCCTAGTGCTGAAGGAATGAGTGTGTGTAACTGAAATGCCAGGCTGTACATTTAACAGTGCTGCCTCCAATCCTTTATAATTATCCTATATAATAAAAGCCCAGGGACTGAACACGGAACGACCGGTCAACCAGTCACTACGATGTGCACTGACCACCAGGGGGCAGACGCTCAACTGAGTGTCTGCCCCCTGGTGGTCAGTGTGCTATCACAGTGGGAGCACTACTCAGCCGACCAGGATGAGCGGCTGCTCCCGCTGTGAACCCTGGGCCAATGGGCAGGAACCCTGGCTGCGATCATAGCCTCCTCACCCCAGGCTCCTCCTCCTTGCTCCCTGTTGCCTCCTCGCAGAGCTGACCCCAGAGGCTGGGAGGCAGGTTTGTGGCTGCCCCGGGACTGAGGCCTATTCCCCTGCCTCTCAGTGCTATTGTCCCTGGGCCCGGCCTCGACTGGGTCCCTTGGAAAGGCAAGTGCTCCTGCTCCATGGAAGATGCCAGACCAGGGAGCAGCCACTCAGAGGGCATGTCCACAGCCATTCGACTGACCAGAATGAGCTGTGCTCCCACAGCAGGAGATCGCTGCAGGCCATGCCCCTCACCAGTGCACTAATCCCGTGCACCAGGCCTCTAGTACAGATATAATAATTCACACAAGGACTAAATCAATTTGCAAGCTACCCTGGAAACACCATGCCTCACATTTTGTAAAAGTTCCCTTCTAGTCCTGCTTTAAGAGACTTTTTATAAAATCACGAATGGATATTACATTCATTCAAGTGATTTTTCTGAGTCTTGAGATAGGTATGTATTTTTGTTCCTTTGGTTATTGATATTAGAAATAAATTGATGAATCTTTGAATGTTAAGTGAACCTAGCATTTCTGGAATAAACTCCACTTGGCATCACTTTATATTTGACTTGCTAGTATTTTGCTGAGGATTTTTGCATTTATGTTCATGGGGGATACTTATCTGTGATTTCTTTTCTGATTTTTTTTTTTTTTGTGTGTGTGTGTTTTGTGTGTGTGTTTTGTCTAGTTTGGTATCAGTGTGATGCTGGTCCCACTTAGAAGAGCTGGGAAATATTCACTCCTGTTCAATTTTCTGGAAAAGTTTATGTAAAATAGTAATTCTTCCTTTAATGTTTGTGAATATTCACCAGCGAAGCCATCTGTGCCTCGAGTTCTCTTTATGGGAAAATTTGTAACTACAAACTCAATTTATTTAATAGACATAGGGAGGCTATTCAGGACATCCATACTTTTTTTTTTTTTTTTGAGTGAGCTTAGTTGATATCCTTCAAGTTATCTGTCCATTTTATCCAAGTTGTTGAATTTATTGCATTAACTTGTCCTTAATATTCTTTATTTTTCTTTTCTATCTTTAGAACCTTAGCAATTTCACTTTTCCTATTCCTAATGTTGGTATTCTGTATTATATTGCTTTTTTCCCTTGTAAGTCTGGCTAGCAGTTAATCCATTTTAATCATCTCAAAAAACCAGCTCTTGATTGTATTGATTTTCTTTATTGGTTTTGTTCACAATTTTTCTTCTAAATACTACTTTAGAGAAAGTCCACAAATTTTTATATGTGTATTTTTATCAGTTCAAAATTTCTAATTTTCTTTTGATTTCTGTTTCTGACCCATGGGTTATTTAGAAGTGTGTTTAGTTCCCAAATATTTGGGGATTTTCAGAGATCTTTCTCTTACTGAATTTCCCCACACAATCCTTACCCGGGGACATGCTTTCATTGATTTTAGAGAAAGAAGAAGGGCAGAAGGGATGGGGGGAGAGAAACATCAGTTGGTTGCCTCCAGTAAGTGCCCCAACCAGAGATCGAACCCAAACCTGGGTATGTGCCCCAACCGGGAATTGAACCCATGACCTTTCAGGGTACAGGATGATATTCCAACCAACTGAACCACACCGGTCAAGACTGATTTTTAATTTACGCTATTGTGGTCAGAAAATATACATGGATGACTTGAATTCTTTTGAATTTATTTGGACTATTATGACTTTGAATATGGTCTATCTTGATAAATATGTGTACATGTGATAAGAATATGTATTTGTGGTTGGGCATAATGTTCTATAAATGTAAATTTTGCCAAGTTGTTTAATGATGTTTTTCAAATTTACAATATCTTTACTACCTTTTCTCTACTTGTTCCATCAATTATTGAGAGAAAAATATTGAAATCTCCAACTGCTATTATGACTTTTTCTATTTCTCTGTTGAGTCTGTCAATGTTTGTTTCATGTAGTCTGAACTTTAGTTATTATGTATATTAATGTCTAGAACTATTATCCCCTCTTGATGAATTGACCTATTTATCATTATGATTTCTTTGTACCGGGTAGTATTCTTTATTCAAAAATCTACATTGATATTCATATGGCTACTCCAGCTTTCTTTTGATTAGTGTTAGCATTGTGTTTATCATCCTCAAACTTGTAACCTATTTGTGTTACAAGTTCAAGTATATTTTTATAGGCAGCATCCAGTCTGTCTTATTTATTTATCCATTTGAAACCTCTGCCTATTAACTGGGGTGTTTAGACCACTTACACATTTGTGTTTATTAATTGTCTCTCCAGTTCTTTATTCCCTTTGCAATATTTTCTGTCTTCTCTGGGATTAATTGAATACATTTTATGATTTAATTTTATTTCATGTGTTGGCTTATTACCTATAAATCTTTCTTCTGTTATTTTAGTGGATAATTTGGGGTTTATAGTATACACCTTTAGCTCATTCCACTCCACCTTAAAATTATATCATTTTTTCCATAGTATAAGAACCTCATAATAATATGCTTCCTTTTTTCTGCTCCAACCTTGGGGCTAACATTGACATACTTTTAATTTTTCCATGTGTTATAAACTCCATAATACAGGTTTCTTAACTTGTTTTTAAATAATCAATATATTTTAAAGAGTTTTGCATAATAGAAAAAAATCTCCTTTTTACCCCTGTAGTTATAGTTTCTCATGCTCTTCATTCCTTAGTGTAGTTCGTTTCCCTCCGGTATCATTTTCTTCTGCCTGAAGGTCTCTCTTTACCATATCTTGCGGTGCAGGTGTACTTGACATGAATTATTTATCCTTTGCATGTCAGAAAAAGTCTTCATTTTGCCTATGTTCTTGAAACTGGATAAGTTGAGTTTTTTTCTTTCAGTATAATAAAGATATTGCTCTGCCATATTCTCACTTGCACTGTTCTGAGAGATCTATTGTCCTTATCTTTGTTCATCTTACCTAGTATTTCATTTTTCTCTGAGTGCTTTTAGGTTCTCCTTTTCTCGTTGGTTATGAGCCATTTAATTACAATGTGCTTTGATGTAGTTTTCTTCATACATATTATATCTCAGGCTTATTGAGTTATTTGTGGGATTATAATTTTCATAAAATTTGGAATAGTTTTAAGAATTTTTTCAAAAAAATTTTTATCTCATCTTCCCTTCTGTGATTTCAAATATATTTGTATATTAGCCTGCTGAAAATTGTACCACAGCTCACTAACGTATTTTTTTTTGCTTTTTGTTTGATTTCCTTTGTTCTATATATTTCATTTTTGATAGTTTCTATTGCCATGGCTTCAGTATGCTAATCTTTCTTTCTGCCATTTATTCCATCTGGTGTGTTTTTTATCCTAGAAATTTGATTAGGGTCTATATTTATAACTTCCATGTCTCTACATAACATTTTGAATACATGAAATTTTGTGGTAACTGTTTTAGCGTTCCTGTTTGATAATTCTAATGCATATGTCAGTTCCAGGTTGGTTTTCCTTAATTGATGTATTTCCTTTATGAGTCAGATTTTTCTGCTTCTTTATATGCCTAGTAATTTTTTATTAGATGGCAGGCATTATGAAATTTACCTGGTTGAGTGCTGTATGTGTTTGTATTTCTATAAATATTCTCGAGCTCTGTTCTGTTATGCAGTTAGTTTTGTTTCTTGAGAAATTTATTCATTCAGGTGCTGCTTTGAAGATTTGTTAGGGACCAAAGCAGGATGTCTTACAGAACTTCTGATATTAAGATATATTCTCTCTCTTTGTATCTCTCTCCTTTTTGGTACTCCATCCTAAAAACTCTAGATACTTTGATCCCCTCCGAATCTCAGCCCCATCTTCTAAACTCAGGGAGTCTGCCAATCTCCACATGCGTTCTCCCTCCTTTCACTACAGTTTGGAAATTCTCTGAAGACAGTCATAGGGATCATCTTATTTATTTCCCACCTCTCAGGGATCCCTTTGTTGCCTGATGTCAGTGCCTTGAAAACCATTGTGTCATATATTTTGTCAGCTCTTAATTGTTTCAGGTGGAAGGATAATTCTAATCTTTTTTTTACTTCATGTTGAATGAAAAGAGAAATATACAACATTTTGTAAAGGAAAAATATTCTCACAATTTCAAAGAACTGACTAGGAACCAAATTGTGAAAAATCAATTATTTTTTAAGTAAAGTATTGGCTGTATGATAGGTTTTTGCATTCAGAATTAGAAAATAATTAAATAAAGATAACTTTCACAGTATTGTGCAATAAGAATTATTGTTCACAATGAAACCTTGTTATTAAGAGAAACTGGAATATATCTTGAGACATCAAAAATGTTAGATTATTTTGGCAGAGCTTTAGCATTTTAAATTATCTCGTATTCTAATATATGTCACATATTATTCTCTCTCTATATATACATATATATAACTTTCACTTGAAGAGAATACTTGAATCATTTTTCTGTTATTTAGGATAAAGTCTGGGACTACTTATCCAAAAGGGCTTAATTATTTTACACGCTTTTCTAACAAGTTTATTTTCTCTCTATACTCTGTGTCTCCTGAGTGGTTTTTATTAACATTTTATAGTTAAAGCAAATATCATAGTTTTGAGTTTCATATTTTTAGTTTTTTGCTTTTTTTCTTAAAATTTTTTTGAGAAAGTATATTTTAGTGTACAATTTTTTCCTCTTTTTATAAACTATTAATAAATCATATACTGCAATGTGAATGTCAGTATGCAAGAAGATATTGAAAATGATAAAAAAGGTTTTATATATATATATATATATATATATATATATATATATATGTGTGTGTGTGTGTGTGTGTGTGTATATATGTAATTTTTTTCACCTCTCTATAGAAAGGGTCACTGTGTTGCTAAGCAACAATGACTGCATAAAAATAGATATACAAAATCCTGGTGGACATTAGTTTTTTTGCCTGTGTTTTAGCTTTTGAAAGTAAGCTAAAATTTCTCCTCCTTTAAAAAAAAATAGCTCTAGCAACAATGTAAATAAGTTAAGAAGAGATGCAAGCAATGATAACAGTACTATCTAAAACAACCAAATTTAATACTCAAAAAAAAACCCAGATATTTAGGTGGCTTTTACATAAGTTGGTGGTGAGCAATTCATAGCCACTTTGTGCAAAGAGAAAGCCCTTGATTGTATTTTAAGGAGAATATTTAGAGAGCTACTTCCATGTTGCTCCTTCTCAAATATGCTGGAAGCCTAACATCTACCACTAAACACCAATGACAACTTTATTATTAATGATCTTTCATTTTGGGGGGAAGTAACTTATCTAAATTGTAAAAAATATTTATTGTTTCTCTGTGGAATGCTGTAAGGCTATGTTCATTTTGGATAACAAGAAATTGATCTTTTTTTTGTAAATTAGTCTTTATGTAAAAATCATTTCTGACTATTGACATTTGTGCTTTTATTTAATACCACAGATATCACCTAATTATCTCTAACCTAGATGTGTCATGTATGTACAAGTTTATATTTAAGTTCTATCATTTCTGTCCAGTGGATGGCAAACTGCAGCTCGCGAGCCACATGTGGCTCTTTGGCCCCTTGACTGTGGCTCTTCCACAAAATACCACGTGCGGGCACGCATGTACAGTGCGATTGAAACTTCGTGGCCCATGCGCAGAAGTCGGTATATTGTGGAAGAGCCACACTCAAGGGGCCAAAGAGCTGCATGTGGCTCGCGAGCCGCAGTTTGCCGACCACTGGAAACCATTCAGATGTTTGAGGATTTGCAGATTTTTGTCACATTTTCCTCAAATGCTCCTCTTAGTTGCTTTCTTTGAATTTATATTTAATTACATATTTATAGGGTATATTATCATTTATAGAAGGCTATTGCCTACACTTTCTCATATGAGACTATGAGGCAGGTGATATGGTTTACATTTTTTAGATTAGAAAACTGATGCCCAACTGGTTGAGCAAACTGGTTATGTTTCCCACTAAGTAAGTGGTGGAATCTAGATCTAAATGAAGAAAATGTCGGTAAAATGTGCTCAATCTACTAAAATGACTATACACTTATAGAACGTTTTTTGGCCCTAGTCAGTTTGGCTCAGTGGATAGAGCATCAACCTGTGGACCGAAGGGTCTGGCTTTGATTCTGGTCAAGGGCACATACCTCAGTTGCAGGCTCCTCCCTGGCCAGGGCCCTGGTCAGATCACATGCAGGAGGCAGTCAATCGATGTGCTTCTCTCATATCGATGTTTCTCTCTGTCTTTCCCTCTCTCTTCCACTTTCTCTAAAATTCAACGGAAAAATATCCTCAGGTGAGGATTAAAAAAATAAATCAATGAAGTAAAATAAATAAATAAAATATTTTCTATTTTTTGGTTCAAGAAGTGCTGGCTTATCAAAATATGAAATTATGTATTTGAACCCAAGCTTCACAGAAGGGGTTTAAGATGAATCAATATATTTGTTAACTAATAGCTAAATCTGGGCAACTCACTTTTTCCTGACATTTGTTTCATTTATTTTCAACAACATTTCTCATTTTGTTTTGCTTGCTTGTTCATATGTCACTGATGCACTATAAAAAGTTAGCACCACTACATTTAAGGTTTTGTAATGGTCATACCACAATCTTACTATTAACGACAGTGAGAACCACCAAAGAAATGCTTAGAACACAAAAAATTAAAGTGTAAAGGGGTAGTATCACCATAACCCTCAGTTATAACTAGAAAGTCACTGAGTACAATTCGAAATTAGTAGCCACATGAAATGGAGATATGTTTAATTTTACAAAAGCATAATTTCATGAAGCTATATTTTTACCAAATTTCCCAAGCTATTAGTTATGTGTACTTAAGATGTTTTAAGATTTGACACCTTTTGTGGTCTATTTTTGTTATAAATGAAAGTCAGGTTATCCAGTAATTTAAAAAATATAGTCACCATTAGCTTGAACTGTATTTGAAATATACCAACTTGAAATCTGGGTCTAGGAAGTGGGGGTTCCACATAGTAGCAAATATTTTGGTGCAAAAGAGGTTAAAAAAATGAAAAGAGGTTGAGAAAAAATATCTGAGAGCATGGTGGTAGGTGGCTCATAGCATGTCCGGAACAGAGAAGACGTTTCATAAATATTGGTGGGTTTATTAACTGAATGAATGAACAAATTTTTGCATAAATGAGGATAGTTTTTGCCATTTGCTAACTCATAAAAACTTCTGAGAGATATTCAAAGAAAATTTGCTTGGATGCCTTTCTTTCTTCCTTTTCAAAATTACCTACTTGATATCCCCCCTTTACCCCTGCCTATAACCAAAATTCTCAATTTCCAATGAGTAAACTTGATATTAATTAGTGTTACTCTGTAACTGGCACTTGCATTTTTAAATTCCTGACATAATTTTATTCAGTGTCATAAAATTTTGTTTAAAAACATCCAATAGAACATAGGAAATCACTTGGGGATAAGGAAGGGAGATTGGCTACCATTATCAGGTATTAGCTCACTTAAGACCTTTAAATTTACAATTTCTTTCCTTTAAACATTCTTCACCTACTCTCTGTAGGCCCCCAATTGACTCTTTTCAAGTTCTTATGTCAGGATAATAGTCCACCAAAGAAGTGGAAAAGCTATGTCGGCAGTGATGGCTTTTATCATTCAGTTATAAGTCCATTCAGTATGTAAGACATCAGGCCTAAACTTAATAAATTACAGAAGGACACTCACAAGATTTAAGAACAATGTAGGAACTGCTCAGTGGCTTAATTTAAAGCTCTAACTTGATTTGATTCAATGCCAAAAGTACTATGAAGGGGCACTGTTCTGAATACTGTTGGCAACTCCAAACAAATGCAAACTATGATTTATATCCTCAAGGAATTTATAGTCTATTCAATGAGACAGGACATGTCTAACTTATCACAGTTTTTGAAAATTCAGAGTTCAGTACAATTTCTTAATCAAAACTCTAGAAAAAGTGTCAAATAGGATAAAGCTATGTCTTCTCTTCACCCTTACTACAAACAACACACACACACACTCCTTTGATACTTTCTGCCAAACAAACAAACAAAAACAGCAAAAAAGAAACAAAAATAAATTTTAAAAAACCCACAAGCAAGCATGCATCAAATACTTGTATAACTTTTTCATTTGGACAGTAAATAAGATGAGTAGTTGAGAGCATCAAAGCATTTGTGAGTTTTGTGTGCTTTGAGAGGAAAAGTTTGGGGATATCAGGGACTATGATGATGGCTGGCAAATATGAAAGGTTTTTACAGACTGGTATAGAAGCGATGACACAGTGGGTGAAGTGTTCAGGAGGGAGGTCAGCTCAAATGCTGACCTGTGAATATTCCATGATCTTAGAGACCCAGGAAGAGATCAACATCTTGGGAAGAGTACATAGAAAAATAACACTAATCTTAACATTATAACATTTTAGAAAAATGGCTTCTTTCTGTAGAAAGGAGAGAAATCGATGGTAAAAATGGCTGGGCCCCACCCAGACCTGGAACATATTTTTGGGTCAAAACTCTGGAACACACTTAGAATGAAGCGATGGTACTGCTTGACCTGATGCACTACTGTGAGCTAAGTTTTATTTTTAGAGATTGTTTGTTATCACAGTAGGAGAAAAGCCACTTGAACTCTGACGGGAGCACATTGAAGAACTGAGAAGTGGCAATGCTTGTTGGGAATGTTTGGGGAGCATGCCCCAAGAAGTTCCATGTTTTAAACATTGAACTCATCACTGTTCATAGCCACTTCTGGCAACTGGACTTAAAGTTGGAAGTATGGAGAAAGATGAGGTAACTAGAGTCTGTAAATAATACACCAGAAATTGGTGACTGTAAGAGTGATTCTCAAACTGTTTTTAAAAAAATTCTAGGGCTCTGGGAAGGTATCTTGGGTACTTTCCGAGGGTAAAGAATTTCTCTGATTTCACTGCAATTAAGAAATTATGCCTTTATATATCTTATATGTGGAGATTCTATAGAGACTTTCACTTCAAAAAAAAGTTGTGGCCTTTCCTGAGATTAACCTGAGAATAAATCTGAGAACCAGACCTGAACCTCCCACAACTTAGTCTTGGACTTCCAGCCACCAGGACTGTGAGAGATAAATGTCTGTTGTTTATAAGCCACCTAGTCTATGATATTTTGCTATAGCAGCAGACTAAGACAGTGATGTGGTTGATTGGCATCCGGACAGCTCCTTATCACATACTGAGAACAACAAAGTAGACAGGAAGCTGGTCAGCAGCCTGCAGTTTGAGTAGCATTAATATAGGAGCTCTACAGAGACTACCTCTGACCTTTGAGTTACCACCCACAGATCTAGATATTAAGACTGAGCAATGACCTTATCAGCAATGTTGAAGAGGGATTTCTTCTCTATAAATGATGTGAAGGTAGAAACTTTAGAAAAAAAATATCAGGTCACAATTGTAGAGGTGCTGTATCAGGTGTACCAGTTAATAATGCGGATTTTGTAATAAAAGAAAACACGATAATTTCAAGAGAAACATCAAAAGTGCTTTATTCAAAGTAATGTCCATCGCTAGCTACACATTTCCCCCATCTTTCAGGTAATTTGTGGATACTATCCCAATAAAACTTTTCTTTTTTTTAAATATATATTTCATTGATTTTTTACAGAGAGGAAGGGAGAGGGATAGAGAGTTAGAAACATTGATGAGAGAGAAACATCGATCAACTGCCTCCTGCACACTCCCTCCTGGGGATGTGCCTGCAACCAAGGTACATGCCCTTGACCAGAATCGAACCTGGGACCCTTCAGTCCACAGGCTGACACTCTATCCACTGAGCCAAACCAGTTAGGGCAAAACTTTTCTTGTTTTGAGGCAAACCATTCGGAGACCCAATTTTCCACTTCTTCGTACGTTTTGAAGTGCTGCTCAGAAAGTGCGTGTGCCATCAATTGGAACAAGTGGTAATCTGAAGGAGCAAGGTCTAGTGAATACAGCTGGTGGGTTAATACTTCCTGGCAAGATCTTTTAATGTGCCTTTAACTGGTTTTGAAGTGTGTGATGGTGCATTATCATGAAGCAAAATTACTTTGCTGTGTCTTCTGGCACATTCTGGTCGTTTTGCGATCAACATGTGGTTCAAATTGATTATTTGTTGTCATTAGTGATCAGTATTAATGGTTTCACCTGGTTTTAGAAGCTCATAATACACCACACCTTCCTAATCCCACTGTCGTCTTTCCGAAGTGATTTGGCCTTGCAGTCGATGTTGATGGTTGACCTGGATCAACCCATGATTTTGTGTGTTTGGGATTCTCAAAATAAATCCACTTTTCATCGCCAGTCACAATTCGATGCAAAAAAAAAGACTTTCTTTCATGCCATTGAAGCAACATTTTACTGATGACTTTTCTGTTTTCCATTTGTCTTTTGTTCAGTTGATGTGGCACCGATTTTCCTTCCTTTAAAATCTTTCCCATGGCTTGTAATGATCAGAAATTGTTTGCTGAGCAACGTTTAATCTTTCTGCAAGTTGTTTTTGAGTTTGACATACATCTTCATCCAATAATGCTTGTAATTGTTTGTCTTTAAACTTTTTCGGTTGACCTGGACGTTCTTTGTCTTTCACATAGAAATCATCACTTTTAAAGCATTTAAACCAGCGTTCACAAGTATCTTGAGGTGGAGCATGTTCACCATAAGCTTCCCAAAGTATATGATAACTTTCAGCAGCACTTTTCTCCAAAATAAAGTAATGAATTAAAACTTCCCGCAAATGCTCTTTTTTTTGGCATGAAATTCGACATTTTTAAGCATAAAAATATCTATGATGTTAACACCTTCAGAAAATTTGACATATGAAGTTTTGAAGCTTGCTGTCAATACAACAAAAGAGTATATATATCAACATATGTGTAACTCCATCTATTGAAAGAATCCGCATTATTAACTGGTATACCTGGTGTAATTGGACAAACATTCCTGGTATGAGTCAGAGCCCACTTAGCTCACAAGCACCCACTTGCATTGATATGAAGGGTTAAATTGCTGGATATCACACACCGTATTTGTGTTAAAGTTCTAGATATTCATAATTTAATTAAGGGACCAAGGGTGGCAATACAGCCATACTCTCCAGCTGTGTAAATTCAGGTGATCCTTATAACCTCACTAAGCCTCAGTTTCCTTAATAATAATTATACCTAGGGCTGTGAGGATTAAATAAAATATTCACAAAGAGTACCCATCATGTAGCATGCTCAATACTATAGTTATTCTTTTGCATCAAACTAAAATACTTTCTGTAGTACATGATCAAATACTAAAATGAATCACAGATATTCTAAGTATTATTGAATGAGCAGGAGGAAAATGCATTCTGGGGGGGGAGGGGCGCGCACATAAAGCTTCAAAGTTAATATCCTGTAAGGATATAAATTTATTAGAGGTGATAAAATTCTGTACCTAGCTTTGGTAAGCTGAAAGCTGCAGAGAAGCAAACCTATGTGTTTCAGACTCAATGAGTCCTAAAGATTTCTAGAAATATAGTTTCTTCCTTTGAAATTTTCTACTTGACTGTGGCTGGAGCCACCTGGTAAAAACCATTCCCAGTTCACTCATCTCAGTCCACTCCTGGATGCTTTCTTAAAGGTTATAATTTCAGGAAAGTAGTCTATTTATTTGTTATAATTTCCTCTTTATCAGAAGAGACTCTTGCCTGACGTGCTAGTAAAATGGCGCTCACTGACAGAGGCAGAGAGTACACGATGCCATTCAAAGATTACCCCATGGAAAAGTATCCTTACACATAAATCCCATGACATCAGAGCAGTGCTTGGTAACTCAGGGTGGATGCTCATTCAAGGGCTTAGCGTGAAATGAATAATTGCTGAATCACTAAAAAGGAAGCTACCAACAACTTTAATTAACTTTTTCCTGGTTCCACTGGGAAAAGTCTAATTGGAACCAGCCTTAGGCAGATGTGTCAGGTGCACGAAGGTCCTGCCTGCCACACCTACGCACACAAAGAGAAAGATTGGCGCCTTCTTCCCAACATTCAGGAGCTCCCCAACAAGGTCGAGTGAAGAAGGACTAATGCTCACAGGGATCAGCCCTTAAGGAAAGCAGTAGAAAAGCTGGCTGTCAGGGACATCGGAATGACACCGAAACCCCACCTGGATGCAAGTCCTAGCCATATCTCAGTGCTGGGAACAGGGCCGGCGGGTATAGATTGGAGAGGGTGTCATCACATATCAACTTCTCTCCCTTACTACCTTTCTACTGTCACTTGCCATGTGACCACCATTCCTCCAATGATGTGTTTTCCACTGCCTCCTCTAATAAATGGGCCCTGTAGTCCTAAAGGTGGTGTGAAAAGTGCACCACTTTGGAAGGGTGTGATAAGAAAGATTCCCTCTCTCACTTTATTCCAGACTCTGCCTACATGTCACCTCTTCAAGGACTTTCCTAGCCACCCTCTTTAAATATCACACCCCACCTCTTCACTCACCTGCTCAAAATTGCTTTTCAACCTTTTGCTTCTTCTTAAAATTTTGTCAGTACCTTACGTTATTTCTGGTGTATCCATACAACTCAAGCCAGCTCCTAAAAAGTGCCCATTCTCCCAAAGATCTGACTTCAAGACCCAGGGCTTTGAAATAGTCTGTACACTGTGTTTCTTCCTCAGATATATTTATGTGATTATTCCTCTGCTCCATCCTTGTTGCAGATGTCTTACTATAAACGAGGTCAAAGTGGGCTTGAGTTTCTCTGTCTCCACAGCTGCTCCCAGTCTTTAAGGTTTCTACCGCCATTTATAAGAAGCTATTATATTAAGTTATATAATATTTAGAGGCTTTTGTCTTCTAAATCCAGTTCTACAGCTATTGACAGAGGACATGGTGTGCAAGAGTTGGGCTGGGAGCTGGCTGCTTTCTTCAACTGGAACTTCCTGATGACTCATGGAGAGTATGGGCAGGGTGCTCATGTGTCATTACCAAGGTTACTGAAGTGCTCTGCCTTTTGAGGGTGTGTTTTTTTTTCAGTAGGACTGACTCTATAAAGAAACAGTGGAGGCAGCTATTTTGTTTAATTGGAGGGCCCTCAAATGGTAGCCTGAATACAAATTCTATTCATATTTAATTTATCTAAAATTCCTGCGTCACCTTCTAGAGATACACATCTCCTAAATAAATAAAGACATTTTTTTCCCCTAAACACTAGAGTTACAAATTAGCTAGCTGACACATTAGCAGGGGTTAGTCATCTGATCAATATTTCATCACATCTCTTCAATCAGGGGAGCTCAGGTATCTGACGTGAATGAAGTGTGACCGTTTATTATCAGAATTAAAATAGGGCCTTGTATGTAGAGCAGTAGGCACTTAGAAGGTGC
This sequence comes from Myotis lucifugus, assembly GCF_000147115.1. Classification (NCBI taxonomy): domain Eukaryota; kingdom Metazoa; phylum Chordata; class Mammalia; order Chiroptera; family Vespertilionidae; genus Myotis; species Myotis lucifugus. Next base: position 4,992,318 of record NW_005871121.1, read on the forward strand.
TGGAAAACAGTAGCTCCCATTACAACTGGAGCAAAAACCAGAGAGCACGTTTTCTGAGACAGGCAGAGACACCTTTTTATGATATTATTCCCCGCATTCCATGTAATTGCCTTGAGAACCAGAAACATTGCTGCCACACGTGCTCCTAAAAAGGAAGCCCTAGATGATCTTCTTTTTATCATTTCTAATCCTAAAATTATTCACACTGAGATTAATATTAGATAAGCCTTCAATGTGGAGAAAAGAACACAAAAATACCAGGTAACCTTCAGAAGGCAGGTGTGCCGAGTGAAAGCAATGCCGATTTCTTCCTGGTTCAGACTAAGACAGTCTTCATTTCCCTTCCTGGAAGAGCCTCAAGTTCTTCCGTCATTGTGGCCCTGCCCGCTGACTCAGCAAACTCTGGACTTCCTCAATGCTAACATGTCTTCAAAGGCTTGGCAACTGAAGACTCCAATTTAATTCGTATTTCAGGAGGCTCCTCAATTTCTTCAATGTTTTCATTGTTTTTTCTCATGCTGCCTATTTTCTTAAAAAGGCGGAAAGAGTTAAGCAAATGCGTAGCCCATCTCTCAGATGATTTCTGGATATTTGTAGGAGGGTGATTTTCCTTTTGGCCTTGCAGATGTGGGGTGACAGCAGTGATCCATGGGCCCTAAGCTTTCTGGAACTATGACATTCATGCCCTATCAGCTCCCTTCATGTAGACTTTGTGACCAAAAGGGTTAACAAACATATGCCATCCAGAATTCTCTGATTTGAAAAGGAAAAATAATTCTATATAGGCCACTGAATGGGGTCTCGTTTCCTGTGAGAGATAAGATCCAGCTTCCTCTGGAAAATCATCAAAGCAAACACCCTTCCTCAAACTCACTGGTTCCATCTGCTCTTTAGAGTTCTGGCCAGGAGATACGAGGCTACATTATTTTCATCTCAAGCTTTTGCCCCTGGGCAATAACTCAACCTCTGAGATATGGTTTCCTCATCTGCAGAGTAAGTATACTATCTACATTAGCTACTTCCCCAACTATTATGAAAGTCAGCTAAGATAATATGTGACCTTTTATTCAAGAAACATTATGGAGCAAGGTGTGCCAGGTAATGAAATGGGCATTGAGGGTACAAAGATAAATAAGGCATAGTCCCCTCCTCAGATAGGGAGTCAGACACATAAATAATGGCTGATCATCATAGTAAGTACTATGATGGAGGTACAACAGAGACCCACTTACCCATTAGATTCAGATTGGAGAAGATTGGTTATCAAAAAAGTGAATTTAAGTAAAATATCACATGAGTGATGCATATTTAACGTTAACTTAACCCACATAAATATACATTTGTTGGTCAATATTTTAATAGTATATGTAATTCCTTTGAGTATGGGTCTACTGATTGAAGTTCCAACTTCCCTTTCTTCCATAAACCACACCTAAAAACATTCTGTATCACTCCTATTAATCACACTTTTCTGAAAGTAGAATGGGAACTTAAAGACACTTGGAAAACAGACAAGCTTGCAAAGACACTTGTAGAATCCTGTCGCATTTTTATTTTTTCCTTAAGAGTTTATGAATGTCTAACTCACATCTAACTCCATAGAAGTTTATCTTAGAGTCTTGCCCACAATTACTTAGTTTTCATTTCATTTGTATTTTACTGGCTTATGTATTATATGAATAATAAAAGTATTAAATGCCAGTGGCATAAAGAAGTTTGGCAACAAATAACCTGCCTCTTGGTGAGCATGTGACTCCCTGGCAGAGGCAGAGGATGCAGGCACCCTGGAAAGTGCTCACTGTCAGGAGCTTTGAGCAGGCGTGGACCAGAGTCCATGTGTTTTTGGAGAGAGTGAGAGGGTGTTGGTGAAGTCAGCACCCTGCTGAGGTTCATTACGTAAAGACTGGATAGAAGACCTTCACCATTTGTACAAAGGGCTTTGAGTGCAGTGGAATGACTGGACATTTCTGCGTGGATTTGGCTTGAAATAGACACCACAGCAAACATGTCCTTTGCAGCCAGATCTTAATGAAGTTCAACAAGTTAAAAAAGCAACAGCAGTTGAGGACTTGGTGAAGGGCAGGAGGGCCTTCACCGTATGGAACCAGTATGTGGAAACCAGAGAGGAATGCATGATGGAAAATTCATTTCAGCCACACTTTCTGAATGCCCACGTGGGAAATGTGGCCAAAGAATGTGATGTCTGAGAAGTGAACAGATAGTGTGGTTTTAAACACTATTTTCAATGTTTCGACGTATCTACACTATTCATGCTGGACACCTAAGCTCTCTGAACATTTAGTTTGTTTTCAGGTCACCTTGCTAAAATTTCTAAACATGTTCATCTACCAATCCTCTTTTCATTGATGGTGAAAGAAGGGAGGTCAAGAAGAACATCAATATAGGCATATTCCTAGCCTGTAAGGCCCAGGGCAACTTTATCACCACTGGACTGAGGTTAGTGGTCCACTTACAGCGGGCAAAGTGCAAGCTTCCACCATAATTTCTGCTGAGAAATTATGATTACAGCAGGGGTGTTACATAACACTTTGTAATGTTAGAGGGCTGGACTTTACCCACCAAGCCTTCCTTTAGGGATCATTCATTACCTAACTAAAATCTCACTCCTTTAGTACTAGGGCCGCAAATGCCACCTCTCCATGGCCAGTGTTTCCTGAACGCTATCCCACTGTCCCTCAGTCTGATAGCATTACTCATCCTTTCTTCCTTCCATGGCATATTTATTGAACCTCTGTTAGAGCACTCACTTCATTCTGCTTTGAGTCAAGCGCTATTGGGTAAATATCTGCTAGGGAATTGTGAACTTCCTGAACACGGTATTTTTACTTTCAAGATTCTTTATTTCCCCCAATGGCATCTTCTACAATATAGTCAGTACTCATTTGCTCAACTGAAGAAATGAAGATATGAATTAGAGGAAGAGAAACACAGTTGCATTTATGCAGCATGCTTCTAGAAACAATGGGAAGAGTAGGGAAGAATAAAGAATTTGGAGAAAGTCTAGTGTTCAGGCACAAGGAGGTTAGAGGTTAAGATAAGACAGTTGAGAAAAGGTCAGAGGAACGTATGATTTGGGATGAAAATGAGAGGTTTTAGGGGAGTTAAAAGAGGCTTTAATTATACACATTAAGTAGTTAAGCAGAGAAAGATTCCCAGCTGTTTTCTGGCTCTACTGAGGATGAAACCAAGAGGTATATAGATTGTCTAATTTTCTTTCACATATTTTCTTTTTTAACATATTTTTATTGATTTCGGAGAGGAAGGGAGAGGGTGAGAGAGATAGAAACATCAATGATGAGAGATTATCATTGATCAGCTGCCTCCTGCAAACCCCCTACTGGGGACCGGGCCTGCAATCTGGGCATGTGCCCTGACTGGGAATTGAACTATGACCTCCTGCTTCATAGGTCAACACTCAACCACTGAGCCACAGCAGCCAGGCTCTTTCACATCTTTTCTAACATCAGGGGCTTTGTCCACAATGCTTCTGTGTAACTCTGCAGAAACAAAGGGAACAATGGTACTTTACATGCGTTGGGATTTGATTAGGTTGGATTTGATTAGATGGGTCAGTTTCTGGGCCATTATCAGTTTGTCTGAAATTCATTTAAACGTTAGTCAATGTTGACATTGCGGTCCAAGGATCTCCTGGAGCACCATTATCTAGCCTGCAGGTTCCCACCAGCCTCTCATGAATGTGTGTTGTATGTAAATGTGTCTAATGGCCATGATTAGCCTGGGCCACTGTATGTTGGCTCTTGTCCAGAAGGAGAAATGAGAAACCCAATGAAGTATTGCACAGTTATCTGGAACATCATAAAAGAACCCTGAGAACTTTCTCCTCCTATCACAATGAGAAGGCTGGTCACTGTCACTCGGGACAGTGGTAAGCAGGTGGTGTCATCCTTAATGAGCTGTTCAGTCAGCCTGCACTGGGAACCATAGAACTAACTGATACTTGAAAAATCACTTGTACCGTAATGCATGGGGTGGGGAACCTTTTTTCTGAAAGGGCCATTTGGATATTTATAACGTCATTTGAACACCATACAAAATTATCAACTTAAAACAGCCTGCTATAGTTGGTCAAACGTTTAATTAACTCACCCCTAATGCCTTGGCAGGGCCAGAGCAAAAGATTTCGTGGGCCTTATATGGCCTGTGGGCCAGATGTTCCCCACCGCTGCCATAATGTGAACATTATTTGTCACATGAATATTAATTCTGTCCTAAAAAGTGATAACTGCTAACAGTTTTGTTATTAAGACGGAGGGGGATCTAGGCTTATTTGTGTGGTTGCTCGTGTGTATGTGTGTGTGTGTGTGTGTGTTTGTGTGTGTGTGTGTGTGTGTGTGTGTGTGTGTGTGTGTACTGCAGGTTTACTTGTTGCCAGAAGATAAAACCTCAAGTCTGCAAAAGAGATAGATGGACTCCAGTTCTAAGAGAGTATTCATTTGCATAAATACTTTATCCTGCCCTAGGGCTGTAGTGGGTAGAATGAGGAGAGAGAGGATTATTTATTTCGCTTCCTCAATAGGTCAACCTCACTTTCCCCTTGAATAAATGAGTCTGTGGTGCCAGTTTTCATGGATTTCCACAACCTGAGTTGTACAGCGACCCACAGCTATTTTCATTTGGGATCAGACCCCACCCCCACCCCTGAGCAGAGTAGCTTTCTGCCCCTTTACTGGTTCCCCAGAACTGAAGAAATATAAAAATGACCTAGAAGTAGACATTAAGAACAAATGCACTTCTTTAAATCTTGTTTTCCTTCCATGAGCACATGTAATGATAATAATAACAACATGCTATTCCTGCTCCTCACTTCAGACTCACTTAAGCACGCCCTTTACTATCTGGATGATTTACAGATCATCTTGGTTTCTCTGGTGGCAATTAAAATTCACATTCTGGCAATGATTCCCTTTCAGTGGAAATAACCTTATCGTTTTCTATGAGGAGCTCGGCAATAATAAAAAAACAAGTCAACACAAACCAAAAAATCTTCAAACACTGATTAAATTAAAATAAAGGAAAATTGGCCCTTTGTCCTTGATTTAATTGGAGTTTTCAAAATGAGAAATGGTAGTCATGAATGTTTTAAGGTTCACTTTAATGTATATTTTATTAACTTTGAATGCATCAGAATTTCTCTTTATTTTAGCTTTTTAAAAATAGTAAAATGGAAGCCGTCTTGCCAAGATTTAAAGGGATATTAGTTCTCTCCTCACATATTCTGTCTGGTCTTGTGAGAGTGGCCCTTTGTGCCCAGGGACAACAGTGTCTTTGCAGCGCTGAATCTTAGACACTAAAGACGGCCTCTCTTCAGTGGGGTCACTGCAGAGGCGAAAGGAAATTTCAGTGCGTCATAGCGGGACAATCTAATCCTCTTTGCTGGTACATCTGCTCTGGCCGTTTTGCTCTGCAAATCAAAAAGCATCCCATTAATTAAAGTTCCTTTTTCTTTCATTTTTATTCAGCTTGTAAAATGTGAGCAGTATTCAGGAGAGAGAGAGAGAGAGAGAGAGAGAGAGAGAGAGAGAGAGAGAGAGAGATCCAAGCCATTTTAGTCACAAATATCTACCGAAGAGTGTGCACTTGGATTTGTCTGGTTTTCCCTTACTGTTCTTTCTCATCTTTTTTATTTTTTTTTAAGAAGGAGCCCTCCTTTGGTAGAGTGCAATGCATTCAGAGAGCTTTACAAATCAAAGCTTTCAGCTCTGAGTCAGCAACAAACTCATCTTTGTTCGTGCAGCTCTCTATGAAGAAAAGAAGGCCAATTTTATGCAGGTTTCTATGGCTGGATTCACAAAGGCGTCTCTCTGTGTGCAAGCTCTTTGGCAGGAACATCCGATTCTGAGATCATCGTTTTCAGTAAATGACCAGCTGCAATGATCAGAGAAAGAAAATCATAAACTGGTTTATATAGTGATTTTCCGAAGGAGCTTAAAATATAGATTCATTCACTGGTAGGCACTTAATAAAGGCAGCTCATTGGTTGTGTCCCCATGTATAACCCAAGGCCTCCTCTATATTTTTCTTTATCTCCAAACACACTTTGTTTGGATATTCATGTCATTTGTCTTGAGGAGGAAGTGAAGCTCATTTGCATTTCCCTGGGTTTCCCAGGAAATTCCCAGGAATCCTTATCCTTCATTTAATGGTGTTTTCATGTGTTTGGGATCACATTAAATTATAATCTCACAGTGTGTTTCCAGGTATGGAACATTTGTTGAACAATATGGCTAGGGCACTGTTAAGATTTCCAGTTGGCCCACAAGGAGATAGCTTGAGACTTCTAGGACACATGGCAAACATTCAGAATAAACAGAATAGTTTTATACTTCCAAAGCAAGCATTTTAAAAACCATCAACAGAACCCTATTTGTCATGAGGTTTAACAAGATAGACCTCAGAGAGTCCTGGTTGGTTTGGCTCAGTGTATAGAGCATCGCCCTGAGGACTGAAGGGCCCCAGGTTCAATTCTGGCCAAGGGCACATGCCCAGGTTGCAGGCTTGATCCCCAGTAGGGGGCGTGCAGGAGGCAGCTGAGCAATGATTCTTTCTCATCATTGATGTTTCTATCTCTCTCTCCTTCTCCCTTCCTCTCTGAAATCAATAAAAATATTTTTTTAAAAAAAGATAGACCTCAGAGATATGGAGCTACATACAGCAGACTGTGCTAGTATTGCTTCCTTAAGAGTATTCTACAATAGGTTCACACATATTTTGATTTAAAAGGAAATGTTCAGATTAGATAAATTTGAGTGGAAAATAGTCTTAACAAAATAAAACTTCTTTTAACTCAGGAATTCTCAGAACTTTACATATGCTAAAAGCACAGTGTCTTTTTCTAAGAAATATTTATTTTCCTCACCCAACCCGCAACAGGAACATCCGTTTGGACTAGATTGAACTTTTGGGGAAATGCTGACCCAAACCAATGGAATGATTGACAACTGAAGCCTTTAAAAGCTTAGACTAGTCTAGATGAGAAATAGCAAGAGGGACTGCAGACATTTGTTTTAATATGAGTGTATGAGATATTTATAGTCAGATGTTATCTGAAACTAGCTATTCAGAAATCAACTACAGTGTGAAATAAGAGAGCACTATGCCCTTTCCCCCAAAAGAATGCTGTCTTTTTACAGGTAGGTCCTTAGGGGATCTCTATTGGTTTGTGGATACACTGGTTGTATGACTCATTTCTGAGGCATTATAGCCTACAGAAGGAGCCATGGAATGAAAATGACAAATATGGCTGCTTAAGTACATGGAAACCAAGCAGGTACCTTGTTTCTCCTTCTCAATTCAGGGCTAACAAACAGAGATTCCAGAAAATATTTTTTTGCTGTATTAAGTATGATATACTTCTGCCATTTTATGAGAACTGTTAGCAAAGGCTTTTGTTCATTCTTCTTTTCAATTATTTCAAATAAGAGATATTTATGGAGTGCCTACTTCATACCAGGTACATTGTGAATAAGACAGACATGGTCTCTGCTCTCCTGAAATTTACTGCTAGAGGAAAAAAAGGAAAAATTCCAAGTTTTATAATTTCTAGTTATGTGATAATTTGTTCATTTTTACATTTGTGCATTGAGAACTGAGTGGGTGGGTGGGGGTAATGACTGATATTTTGAAAGAATAATATATTGGATCTGTTAATGGTGAATAGCACCAGATGTTAGACCTTGGTCCTTCATTTTAGCTAGGAAAGAATTCAGAGACAAGACTCAAATACAAGTGAAAGTTTATTTAGAAAGTCACAGAGGTAGAAGAAATGAACCAGTTGGGCTGTGTGAATTCAGGAAACAAGTTACAGAGGCAAAAGAAGGACCCTTGAGGCTTAAGAAGTAGAAAGAAAAGGTATGAACCTTGAGGGAAAAAAGAGGGATGAAGAACACTGGCATGCTCTCTAGAAAAAGAGAGCGAGTGCTCCCTGGGTCCTTTGTCTTAAGGGGTTTTATCTATTTCCATAGGCAGGGATTTTACAGTAGATCTCAGAGGAAGATCTCAAAAGACTATTCATTAGCTTTTCCACGTGTGTCCTTTCATAGTCTTTATTGATTGGTCGGTGCTAGGGGAGGGGTGTTATCAGTTATTGCAGCTGGTCCTGTCAGCCATGGCATCATTTCATCTGGTTTGCTGTTTTTCTGGGCCTGGTGCTGAAACACAACTGAAGCCTAGATGTTATCTCTAGTTTGAAAAAAAACAAAACTCTGTGGTCCCCAGACCTGAGGTTTTGTTCTTAAGATTATTTGATGCAGGTCAGAACATCATTGTCCCGAGGGCTTAACTTAAGGGAGTGGTTGTGCAAGGGAGTAATATGAGGCTATTCTCCAGCTCCCTTGCTCCCTTTATAAGGGGTCTACCATATGACTAGTCGCATGTCATAGGAGGAAAGGCCAGAGGAGGATCCCAACCACATGATCAGAGATATAAAAGGCCAGGGGATCCAAACCACATAGCCCGTGATATGCTAGGGGAGGAAAAGTCACCCTAGGGGTGAGGTTCTACCCTACAATGCTTATGTTCCCAGTTTTCCCCATTGCTAGGCACCCAGGGCTTTCCACCCTGGTGATCTTCTGTACCTGGCCTATTGCTCCTATTCTACTCACGCTAGCTAACTGCTGACTACATCAGATCCATCTTGAAAATTCCCTGACCCAGGGAGGGTATTCTCGCAGGCATTTGGCCTGTACCTTCTTAGAAACATCTTACATTTACAATGACTGTACTTTGGGGCAGAAATTTATGAAGATAAAGATGGGTCTTTTGAATTATTTGCCCAGAACTGAGCAACTACTCCTATTTCTCCCTGACAGATGACTCACAGTTCAGAGGAGATACAATCAGTGCGCCAATTGTAAAAAAAAAAAAAGAGGGTGCTTGGAATCCCTGATACAAGTCTAAACTTTCCGCAAGTTGGAAAATAAATCCTCAAGGCACATACCTCAGTACTTGATATACTACAACACATAAAGGAGCAGGTTGGGGCTTGGTTTAAGTGTGTTTTTCTTATGAAAGGAAAAAAACATATGGCTGACTATGAAATAAGGCGGTGATAGGGAAGCTGTGGTAAAATGGTTCTAAGTTATAAGTATTAATAATCTACATTAATTAAATATAGCCATCTCATTGGGCAATTTTATTATCCAAATGAATGGTGTAAATTTTAATAAGTCAAGGAAATTATTTGGTACTGATCAATTCAGAACACAATTTAGAAAAAAATATGTATAATCTTGGCTTCTAGCTCTTGAGTATATGTATTTTAATGTATGTTTCTTTATCTCTTTCTATTGTTTTAATAAATTAACCAGTCACCTGTGTATTTTCTCCTGTAGTTTTCAATGTTTGTCTCTATGATGTTTCTGTATATATGTCTTTTTTTAAATTCAGAACAATCTAGTCAATTCAAGTTTAATTAATTATTTATTCAAGAAATATTTATTAAGTGCCTACTATTGACTAAGCACTAGGATGTTTTTACATGATGCTAAGAAACTCTTTTTGAAAAACCAGAGGCAACTTCATGTTATCTGCAATAAATTACCAGAAAGGATTTGAAAGCAACTGGATATTTCTTTATGTCCAATATTTATTTCAGCCTCCATATTTCCTGTAGACTTTAAAAGACTGTGTCAAATATTTAAATCATCTCAATTGTGTGTAAACATAACCTGAATAATATGAGTATTGGAAATATAGTTGTAAATATAAACAAACAATACCATAAGTATTATAACTTCAAATTTTAAATATGTTATTATAGTTCATAGTTTATTCTCTTATAAAGTGCATCTTAGATTAAATTTATAACAATAGGAATTACAAAAATGATAATTAAAGACCATAGCTTCTTATTTGGTTTCTTATTTTTTATTTATATATATATTATAACACATGTTTTATGTGATGTATTATATCAGGTAGAGACTGTTTCCCCACTTTAACTTTTATGGCTTCATTCCACACATAGATGAGGCACCAGTTCATGCAAAGGGTTTCTTCTCTCTCGTTCACCAATATCTGCAGAAGCTACACTGTCAGTGTTTGAAGGATTTTAAATGGATCAAAAATAAACATCATTATAAAAATGTCAAATTCTTAATATCATTGTCAATAAATATACTTTCAAATCAACCAAATAGTATACTTTTTAATTACTGAAAGATGAAACACTTTTAAAATGTTAAAGATTATGACAATTTGCTCATTTTGTTTAACTAAATTGACATCTTGACCGAATACAGATTAATTTATTCACTTCTATTTTACATGTGTGATATGGATGAGAGAGAGAGAGAGAGAGAGAGAGAGAGAGAGAGAGACTAGTACTTGCCAAGAAGTGTACTAGGAGCTGAGTTTACAACAGTAAATCAAGCAGATAACACACCCTGCCTCTGTGGAACTTACTTCCAGTAGCGGGAAGACCAACAACCAACAAATAGCTATTTAATATAAAACCAGGTAGTGCTATGTTTAAAAAGAGCTACGAATAAAATTAAAGTATAGAAGAAAAGGGAGAGGAGATGTTTGATGTGGTGAAGGAGGATGCCCTCTCTGAGGGGGCCATATTTGAAAAGACAAATAAAGTCTGGAACCAATGCTTTCACTTATCTGGGGAAGAGCATTCCAGACTAAAGGACCTGTAAGTGCGAAGGCTCAAAGGCAGAAGCATGCCAGTTGTGATTCAGTAACAGCAAAGCAGCCCACAGAAGTGAAGGAGGGAGAGAGTGGTAGGGGAGGCACTAACTATGGGGCAGTTCATACCCGACAGTTAACCAGGGGCAAGAGCAGATGAAGGCCCATGTTGAATATTTAAAAGTTATAAATCAAGCTAACATACTCTTAAATAAAATGTTTTATCCTCCTTCTTTAACCTTTATAACAGGAAGGAGGCCATGGTTGGTGAAAAAGGAGTTGATCCCTGGTCCTTGATCTGTCCCCTTCTCCTTTTATCATCAGCTCCATTCTATATTTTGAAAGATTATACATATGGATGGACATCCCAGACCATTATATCCAAGCTTCACTCTCACCCCTGCAAACAGCTGCCTCTTGGCTAACTCTGGGGTCTAGAGTACACACCTGCATCGAAGCCTGTTTCTCGAGAGATGGATCATATAGAAAAATAGATTGCAGCTCAGGAAGCGGGAATCCTGGGCCTCTGGAGAACCAGGTCATGTTTTGGGTACCTTGGAGACTCAATATCTTGGAGACTCCTTATCTGGTGGTGGGTGTATGGGAGCAACTGTTAGCATAGTTGGAGAGAGGCCAGAGCTAGGCCCTCTACAGCACAACTTCTAGACTAGGTTCTAAGGATGGCACCAAAAGGCCTTAAAGATCTTGATGAGATTTGGCTTTTAATGTAACAGAGGTGGAAGGACATTGAAGTGTTTTAATTTACCTTTTCAAAGTTTTACTCTGGCTGCTATGTGGATTGTAGCCTAGAGTAGAACAAAAGTTATGAGGCTATTGTAGAGTTTTAGACAAGAGATGGTGGTCTTGATGGATTCCTATTAACAACCATTAGTTATTGATAAACAAAATACTCTCATACTCTTATAAGCTCTTTGAAACTCAAGAAAACAGATTTTTCTGTGGGAGGACAAAAGTGAGAACTGAAGGCTTCTACACCCACACAGCTTGCCATCTACATTACGTGTCTTTATTATTCAGCTATCTTGACTAACACAATGTTACTGTTCCACTATTTTTGTCAATATGACCTTATTATTTCAGGAAACTCTTGCCCAAGAAGATATAAGTTGCAAATAGCTTTGTTGTGTGCTCCAGGAACTAACTGAAAAAATATTAAATGAACATAAGACTGTCCAACTTTTCTATAGACAGCATCAAACTACTCTTACTCTTCAAGACACTTTGAAAACTTCTTTAGAAAAACCCTCATTTTGCCATATTCATCAATTCTAATTTATTATATCATGATTTCTACAAAATCTCAATAAAGTTCTCTTCATTGAAAGGCTGTTTTAAACTAGTATCAAAATCTCATAAATCTCCCAACTTGTCCCCACTCCCCATAGGAGAGCAGTGTTCTTCTTTATCTCAGGAGGAATAAATTCAGCTTTATCTTATCAAAAGATTTTTTTCGGTGACATTTGTAGTGAAGTGGTCTTTGGTAAACTTGGCGACCCATTGAGATCTGGTCTAAACTTCACACTTCTGTAGCCCAAGATGCTTAATCTGGGAACAGGGCAATCTGCTTGCCCGAGGAGAATCAAATTTCCCCATCGCTTATGGGAGTACTGCTGAAATGAGAATTTTCAGAAGCCAGAGCCAGAGGATGGGATGTGGGAAAGGCTTTATTTGCATGAAGTTACATTTCTCGGGTTTCAAAGTCCCATATCCCGCAAGCCAGTCCTGAAAGAGGGGCAGCTGGGGGGTCAGCAGAGCCAAAAGGAGGGCCAGTGTTCAGAGTGCCCGCTCCATGGTGCACTGGGTGTGGTTCAGCATCCAAGTTAATTAAAGTCCATTATTCTATTGTGGGGGCCCCACATGGCCGTGAGCTATGTGGGTGCAACAGAAATCTCAGGGGCCCGGTGCCCTCTGGCCAAGAGAAGAGAGAGTCCTCTTTGTCTAGACATTTACATATTTGGGTTTCCTGTGTGCCTGCAGTGGCCACACCCATCCTGGCCACTAATCTGTTCCCAGGTGTGACTGATGAGCAAGCACCTTCCCACATCACTCAGATATTACTGGGCATGCATCTCAGCTGCCTTTGCCCAGTCCCTTCCCCCATCAATGAGCAGGCAACAGACTCAGACAGTGTTAAATGCAGCTTTCTGGCAAAGCTGTATAAATGGCATGCCTCTATTATCTGGTCTCCCCTTTTCCTTCTTCCCTGTTAAATAATAACCAAGTTATTACAACAGCATCTCTCTGAGATTCCTTGAGCTTTCAGCTCAGGGGTATTGCATTGGGTCCAACCTCCTATTTCTATTTTTTTCTTCCGCTCCCCAAATACTGACTTTATTTTGTCTTCTAGGAAGAATAAGCCATTTAAAGGAACTTCTTTGGTTATCTAATCAGTTTTGTAGATCTTCTATTCTCGCTGGAAATCTGCCTTAATACTGTGATATTGTAAACACGGAACCAGCTCAAATGGTCCTTATCCTGTTTTTAACAAGATATGAGTTGCTTTCCAGAGACAACAGAGCAAAACCTCAAGTGATGCAGCAAAGGTGTGCACAGAGGAGAGAACTTTGTCCTCCCACTGCACCCAGAACCAAAGTGTTGCCCCCACATAACTGGAAATTGAGCACTTGAACCCTTTCAGAAGCGAAGGAAGATCTGGTGCTGAAGCCCCTTAACCATCAATGGCCAAGCTCCAAGGTTGTCCAGTTACAACTTGCCTTACCAGTGCTCCTGCATATGGGTTCCCTCTAACCCCTTACAAACCCATGGAACCCTGCATCAGGGAGGAAGATTTGGGCTTTCTCCTCATCTCCTTGTTTGGCTGTCTCTTGAAAATAAATCTTTCCTTATTGCATACTTGATGTTTAAATTATTGACCTTATTCTGTGTTAGGCATTCAAATTAGTGGGTTCAATTGCAATATGGTGATTTATAAGAAATATATTTGGGCATTCAGATGACCAAGTACATATTTCTCATATATATTTGGTCTTCCTCCTGTGGTTTGTGGCTCATAGCTTCCAAAACCCTTGTAATTTCTTAAGCTATAAGAGCAACCAGCTGGAGTGGCTGGAGTGGTTCAGTTGGTGAGTGTCTTCCCATTCACCCAGAGGTCTGCCAGTTGGATTCCAGGTCAGGGCACAAGTGCAGGTTTAGGCTCAATGCCCAGTGGGGGCATGCAAGAGGCAGCCAATGGATGTTTCTCTCTCATTGATGTTTCTCTCTCTCTCCCTCTTTCTCCCTTTCTTTCTCAAATCAGTAAAAACATTTTTTTAGAAGAAAGAGAGAAATCAGAATATCTTTTGTTATAATATTTGGTCTCTTGTCCTCAGCTCCTGAAAACACTTCAGAGCCATAAAGATGAGATGGGTGTTTTGTTATTCATAACAAGTCCCTTTCCTTCACAATTTGGTTTATGTTAATGAAAGATTAGTTGCTAGGGGAACCAACCAGGAATAGAGGGTTGGAAGTTTCAGACCTCCTCCTGTCCACCCCTCCCACCCCCGATTTTCAGGGAGGAGGGAGGGACTGAGGTTGAGTCAATCGCCCATGTCCGTTAATATAATCAATCATGACATAATAAAGTCTTCATGAAAACCCAACCAGAAGGGATTCGAAGAGCTTCCAGATTGGGAAACCAGAACTCTTCTAAGTACCGCAGTGCTAGGGCCCACACTCCATGAGGACAGAAACTCCTTTGTTTAGGACCTCACCCTATGTATCTCTTCATCTGGCTGTTGATTCATATCTTTTAATATCCTTTGTAATAAACCAGTGATCTATGGGTTTCCTGTATTCTGTGAGCCGCTCTAACAAATGAATGAAACCCAAAGAGGGTGTGTGGGAACCTCTGATTTACAGCCAGTCCCTCTGAAGTATGGGTAACTATTTGAACTTGCCATTGGCACGCTGAGTTGGAGGGGGCCCTTGCAACCTCTCATTTGTAGCTGATCAATAAAAAAAAAACCTTGGCTTCTCATTGGCATCTGCAGTAGAGGGCGGTCTTGTGGAACTGAGCTCTTAACCTACAGAGACAGACGTTATCTCTGGGTAGATAGTTTCAGAATTCAGTGGAATTCTCAGACAGCCTGCTGTTGTGGAGAAACCCCCATCTACGTGTTGGAAATTGGGTCCAGAAACCCAAATTGCTGACACCACTGAATTAGTCTTTGTCCTTGCCATCTTTTTGGTGTATGTCTCTAAATTTCATAGGGAGGAGGACAAGTGTAGGTAGGCCCCATAGGCTGTTTTTCCAGCAGCTCTGCAGACTGAGAAATTCAGAAGGTGTCTACTCAACTGACTTCATCTGTACAAAATGTGTTCCAGGTAATAGGTCACTTATCAAAACCCCATGAGAAATTTCCTTAGTCTTGTTTTGTCAGAGAGTCTGGTTCTGGAAGAGATCTCTTCCTACATCTTCCTACCTCTTAAAATTTTTAAATTAGTCAGGTTTCAAGTTGGAGTCAATCTAGCCCTTGGATTGAGGCACCAAGATACAAGGTATACAAGCAACACTTATGGCCAATTGTTCCTAGGGTCTTACAGGCTCTTCTCTGTTTGAACCCAGCTGTGCTTCCCTCTGGGCCAGATTCCTGCTTCTTTTATGTATTTATTAGAGGCCCGGTGCACAAAATTTGTGCATGGGTAGGGTCCCTAGGCCTAGCCGGTGATCAGGGCCAATTGGGGCCTTCTGGCTGCTTGCCAGGGCCTCCCTTCCCCAGCTGCCGCCTGCCGGCTGGGGCCTTCCTTCATTCTGCACCGCTCCCTGGTGGTCAGCGCACGTCATAGCAAGCGATCAAACTCCTGGTCTCACAGTTGAACTCCCAAGGGGACACTTTGCATATTAGCTTTTTATATATATAGATGCTATAAACTAAATCCAGGAACTTGCTTTCCTAAATGGCATATTTTTTTCATAATTTCTTTTGAAAAAATTAAATTTATTAAGGTAACATCAGCTAATAACATTATAAATTGAAGGCGTAAAACATTATGATTTAAATATCTGTGTCTAGGTGACATAATTTCACCAAGAATAATTTAAAATTACAAAAGCTCATTTTTTTTTAGATCAAGATATTAGTGCAGAAGTGTTAAATGCCAGAAACTGTTTTTATACTGCATTTTGAATCCTACAGAAATCTTGTGAAGCTGGCTTTGTGTGGTAAAAAATGTAACATGAGATCCACTCTCTTAATAAATTTTTAGGTGTACAATACAGTATGTTAGCAGTTATATAAGCCAATGGAACAAAGTAGAGGGGCCAGAAATAAACCCACGACTGTTTAGTTGACTGATCTTTGCCCATAACTTTGTAAGGCTGTCAAAAATAGATAAGAGGAAAAAGATCGTTTCTTTTAAAAATGGTATTAGAAAAACTGGCTATCTACATGGAGAAGAATGAAATTGGACCCTGTATTACACCATACACAAAAATAAACTCAAGATGGAATAAAGACTTAGATATAAGATCTAAAACTATAAAACTCCTAAAGTAAACATAAGGGCAAAGCTTCTTGATATTGGCTCTGTCAATAATTTCTTGGATAAAACAGTAAAAGCAAAGTCAACAAAAGCAAAAATTGACAAATGAGATTACATTGAACTAAGCATACACTCATCAAAGGAAATAATCAACAACGTGAAAAGGCAGCATACAGAATGAGAACAGATATTTACACACCATGTATCTGATAAGGAGTTAACATGCAAAATATGTAAGGAATTCCTGCAACTCGATAGCAAAACAGCAAAGAATTCAACCTAAAAGTGAGCAAGGGACTTAACAGAGATTCCTCTAAAGAAGACATAGAAAAGGACTAAGAGATATATGTAAAAGGAAATTTTCATGTTCTCACAATTGTTCATTTGAGAGGTATCTTAGAAGAAAAGGAGGGAAAATTCCAAATATCCAATTATTTGCATTTTTATTGGTATATAAATTTATTCAAGAGAAATTAAGAATAGAATCCAAATTGCTTCCTTGAGTAATTAACTGGCCGAAGCAAAAGAAGAGGACAGTTAAAAACTTAAAACTTTCTCTCATTTGGTTTCCTTTAAATGACAACTAACTTAAGGTTTTAATCCTATATATTCTTCCTCCATCCTATGCTCCTCAATTTCCCTCTGATCCTATTTGTTCCCCCAAATCTGTTCAGCCACATCCTTCTCAAACTCAATCACTTCTTATAGTTAAAACTCCCTCAGAATAGGAAAATCTCTTGGTTGGTTTTAAGATCTGGTCTTTCTTTGAGTTGAGAGCCATTGTTAATGACTTTCCAAGTCTTTGGAAAAACTTGCAGAGAAATTTAGAATTGTTTTGAAATGTATAAGCCATGGGTCCCAGATCTGTACCAATTAATTCATATGTTAGTGGGCACATTACATGGACAAGGCAGAATAGGAAGTTTCTGAGGGTGACTAAAAATATTCCAAATTTCATTGGAAACAAAGCGGATTTAGAAAAGCTAAATATGTTAGATGAGGTCTTTTGAAGGCTATTGCCAGTCTTTCCTGTGAAAATGAGTGGACTCTATTCCAGTACTCAAAGCAAAGGAAGGAGGAGTTCAGAGACTTTAGGGATAGGCTCTTAACCACTCTTAGCATTCAAGAGTAGCACCTGAAACACTTGTAACCTTAGTGCTCTTGTCACTTTTTATAAACAGTCTTAAGCCAGAAATAGAAGAAATCCTATTACTGTCTCCCTCACATTCTTCTTGCTTTACTGAAAAATGTAATGATTGTCTACTTGCTGAAAAACGTAATGATTGTCTAACCTCTGTTTGCTTACTACTCATGCTCTCAATAGTTTTATTTTGAACTCCTTTAGAAAATTTAGACTTAATGAATGGGTCATGCTTTAAGACTATACCAAAAAATACCAGGTAAGTTAGGCTGTAATGCTCTCTGCTAAGGCAAAATCTGCCAAGATGATAGGACTCCTGGTGGGGACCAGAGCTTTCTGACTAGCTGAAGATAAAAAGTAGCGTAAATCTTAATAGTAGATATGCTTTGGGGTTGTTCGTAACTTTGTAATACTTTGGAAGCAAAATGGGTTCTTGACTTTGAAAGAAACCCCAATGAATAATGGCTAGCATATTAAAGAAATTTTGAGGACTCTAATGCTATTATACTATACTAGTGATCCAGGGCACAAAATTCATGCACATTAAAAGGGAATTAATTAGAGGAAATATTTTAATATTGCTATTTGCCCTTTCTCTATAATAGAAGTGTCAGAGATGAAAGAAAATTAGTAAAATGTATATGAAAATCTCCCTCCTGTCAGAGTCTTGGGCACGCCACGGGACCCAGGGTCAAGTCCCCGCCCACCCACGTGTGCCTCAAAATCGCGCAAGACCCAGACCTGGCTGGCCCCACCCCGCCAAGCCCCACAGGGCAGGGGGTGCAGCCTCAGGTCCCCTGGCCCCAGCGCCAGGGCAGGGGGCGCGGCCTCATGTCCCCTGGCCTAGCCTCAGGTCCCCGGTCCTGGCACGAGGGCGCGAGGGTGTGAGGGCATGAAGGCGTGACAACTATTTGCATATTAGCTCTTTATTATATAGGACTAAAGGCCCAATGCACGAAATTCATGCAAGAGTAGGCCTTCCTTCCCCTGGCTGCTGGCACCAGCTTTTCTCCAGCACCCAGGACCCAGGCTTCCCTCTGGCTGCCGGCAGGCACCCGGAATCTGGGCTTCCCTCGCAGCCCTGGCTTTGTCTGGGAGGACGTCCGGAAGGACATCTGGTCTAATTAGCATATTACGCTTTTATTATTATAGATGTGGCTATTATAAAAGAAGAAGCTTACTCAAAATTGGATACCATGGAGACTAAAGGAAATGCCTTCACTGACCATTATGCCAAGCAGGCAGGATCACCAAGCTCCTTACCCTCATGATACACCAAGAGCCTAAATCTTTAGAGAATTTCAAAGAATCTCCTACAAAATGTCAACTATTGACTTCAGAGTTAGACTATAAACAAAATGCAAGTTGTATAAAGATAACTTTTGATGCTCTTAGGATGTCTTCCTCATAACACCAGAAGACCTCAAATGGAATCTTGCAAATATTTTATAGGAAATTACCCACCACAGCAAGAATAAATTGACTATGCATAATTAGCACAGATAAGGCAATTGCACTAAAATCGCTGAGGGTGGTCTGGTTCAGGTATCACCTGACACCAGCATCATTCTAGTAAAACTGTAAAGGTTTGGACAAGTGTCAAAGCCCCAGGATGCCTTGGCACACCTCCAAATTGACTTCAGAAAACTACCTCCCCCACAAAATTTTAAACCACTCTATTGAAGTATGAGTTTGGAGGTAAGTAAACACAAGTAAAACCATCATCATGCCCAACCAGCATGGCTCAGTGGTTGAGCATCGGCCTATGAACCAGGAGGTCACGGTTCCATTCCCAGTCAGGGCACATGCCTAGGTTGCAGGCTCAGTCCCCAGTAAGGGGTGTGCAGGAGGCAGCGATCGGTGGTCTCTCCATTGATGTTTCTAGCTCTCCCTCTCCCTTACTCTCTGAAATTAATAAAAATATAAAAACAAAAAAAATCATTATAATCTATGCCATAAACATATCTATAACCTCCCAAAGTTTCCTCTCACACTATTTACAGTAAATTTTTTGGTTTGCAAATATTTTCTCCCATTCTGAATGTTGCCTTTTCACATTTTTTATTGTTTCCTTTGCTATGCAGAGGTTTTTAGTTGGATGTAATCCCAATGTCAAGAAGCTTTCCCCCTATTTTTTCTCTATGGTTTTTATAGTTTTAGGTCTTATGCCTAAGTGTTGTTGTTTTTTAATGGATTTATTGAGAAGACATTGCTTAATAAAATTATACAGGTTTCAAGTGTACATCTCTATAATACATCATCTGTATATTGCATTGTGTGTTCACCACCCAATGTCAAGTCTCCTTCCATCACCATTTATCTTCCCTTTACCCTCTTCTTCTTCCCTCCACCTCCTTTCCCTCTGGCAATCACCATACTGTTGTCTGTGTCTGTTTTGTTTGTTTGTTTGTTTGTTTTGCTTAATCCCTTCACCCAGCCCTCTAATCCCCTTGCCCTCTGCCAGCTGTCAGTCTGTTCTCTGTATCTATGAGTCTGTTTACATTTTGTTTGTTTATTCATTAGATGCCACATTTAAGTGAAATTATATGGTATTTGGCTTACTTCATTTAGCATAATACTCTCCAGGTCCATCCATGCTGTTGCAAAATGTAACATTTCCTTCTTTTTAATGGCTGATTAGTATTCCACTGTGTAAATGTACCACAGATTTTTTTATCCACTATCTACTGATGGGCAGTTGGGCTGCTTCCAAACTTGGCTATTGTAAATAATACTGCGATCAACATAGAGGTTCATATATTCTTTAGAATTAGTATTTTGGGTTTCTTCAGATAAATTTCCAGAAGTGTGATTGCTGGGTTATGTCTAAGTCTGTAATTCATTTTGAGTTGACTTTTGTTCTTGATGTAAGTTAAGGGTCCAATTTTACTTTTTTGCATGTAGAAATACAGTTTTTCCAACACTATTTTTAAAAATCAGTTTCCTTTTCCCATTGTGTAGTCTTGGAACCTTTATCAAAAATCAGTTGAATGTATATGTGTGGGTTTATTCCTCTCTATTCTGTTCTCTTGGCACAATAGATGTTTAATATATTCTGGTCTGCTTGTTCCTGGGATTTTAAAAGCATTTTTATGCTGGAGAAGTAGGCTCTAATAATATCCCCCCAAAAATCACTTGATTTTGTATTTCCATCCTAGGAAAGTGCAATATATCTGTCCAGTAATGAGAGCACCCATTTTTCTAGGACTGCTGTTAAAAAGCTTTGTGTAGTTCTTCCACTGAGAAATTTTACTGTACACATTGCTCCCAATCTCTAGGAAAGGAAGAAAGAACAAACAGAACTGTAGAACTCAAATCAGCAAAACTTTCAGAGAATCTCAAACTTCTGAGCTCTAAGGTACTGCCATTGAGACCAAATCCTGGGACTCATTGACTCTTACCGTATCTTAAATGTTAATATATATATAACACCCGCAATTCTCAACTCTAACCTACTAAAAAAAAATATGGTCGAATGCTTCAAGGAATTTAGGGAATACATGCAGTATTATCATCAAGAGGTTTGTGCAGACTTTGTTTATATTCTTTCTAAGCAACCATTGAATGACATAAAAACTAAGACCAGTTCTAGGAAAAGCCCATCAAGTACTGTTCATAACTAGAGCAATGGTAAAATTCCAAGCACTTGTTCCTTGGATTTATGTCTCTCATAGAAAGAGGCACAAACTATTTTTGAATCACTAAGAGATGGTCCTTAGCAGAGATCTCAAGGTGATTCTTTGGATCTCTCCAGAAGCAGACAATCTTCGAAAGGAGATAGTTCGAATTCAAGCTCTTCGGACAGAGTAGATGACAAGGTGTTACGTAAAGAACTTCCATTCAGGATACACAGAATAAGACTGTAGATTGCAATGGTTTAATCTGTGTTTGTTTTTTGGGGGTTTTTTTTAGATATTTTTTTCCTTTCTTGCTGTATTAAAGCCAACTGCATTTGACTGTTAGCTAACATTTAAGGTATAAAACCCCACAACAGACCAGACAGCAAGAAATCTGAAACCCCATGTCACATTGTACTTAGCAAAGGAAGTTCCTGTTTTCAATAAAACAACATTAAGTGATCTTTTGTTGGGCTCCGCTTTTGAAGCTGAGCTTTCACAAAAATAGAACTGAGAAGAGAATCAGGGTACAGATGGTATATACGGTACCAGAAGGCCACTAACTTTCAAAGATCTCAGAGAGACACTATTTTTCTTTTGCCTTAGATCTACTTAAGGATCTTGACACTGAAAACTTCACCGCCTGGTACTGGACCATTCTTGACAAGTGGTGCCAAACTTAACACTATTTGACAATCCATTAGGATAGATTGTCAAAAAGCAGATCATTGGCTGGCTCCCAATGAGTGGTATTGGATTTGTGTACAAAGCACTACTGATTTCTACCTGCCAACTGGACGGGGACTTGTTATATTAGTAATCTGAGCCCTATCTTCAGGTTAGTCTCTGCATCAAACACCCAGGAACCATTCTGGCCCACCCATTTCCCCTTTTAGAAAAAGTTCTCTATGTGCTTTAAAATAGGCCTGATGAGTAGGAATAATCCTACATGCCATGGTTCATAGACTAGCAAAAGAGCGAGAGTGCCACCAAGAGAGGTGTCACGTGAGAAATGCATGAACTTCAACAAGTCTTGGTTCAGAATAGAGTTTCTTTAGATATAATATTGGCCTCGTAGGAGGGACTATATGCTGTTTTAGGGATGACTGTTGTGCTGACATTCTTATTTTTAAACTAGATTTATTGGGGTGATGTTTGTTATAAGATTATATAGGTTTCAAGTGTACATTTCTATGATGCATGATGTGTATATTACATGTGTGCCCACCACCCAAAATCAAATCATCTTTCATCACCATATATTTGCCCCCCTTTACCTTTTAGTACCCTCCTCCCCTTCCCTCTCAGTTTTATATCCCATATATGAGAAAAATCATGTTTTTTTCCCAAGTTAATATAACTATTTTTTAAATCTTTATGGCTGAAATTATTACATATGTCCCTCTTTTTCCCCCATTGACCTCTTCTAGCCCACCTCCACCCCCTGCCTCAGGCCTTTACCACCCTATTTTCTGTGTCCATGGGTTATATATACATGCATACAAGCTCTTTGGTACATTTAAACCATGGTATACTATGTAACAGTAAAAAAGAAGGATCTCTTACACTTTGAGACAGCATGGAGGGACCTGGAGAGTATTATGCTAAGCAAAATAAGCCAGTCAGAGTATCACATGATCTCACTCATATGTGGAATCTAATGAACAAAATAAACTGATGAACAAAATAGATCCAAAGACACAGAAGATGTCTTTGTAATCCTTTGTGTGGAATACTGTGGAATCTCAGAGGGAAGGTGGGGGAGGGTGGGTAGGTGGGAAGAGATCAAGCAAAATCATATGGTCCTTAGTTTTTTCTGACTGACTTATTTTGCTTAGCATAATATTCTCAAGGTCCATGCATGTTGTTGCAAATTGTAGGATTTCATCTTTTCTTATGGCTGAGTAGTATTCCATAGTATATCTTCTTTATCAAATCCTCAATGAAAGGACACCTTGGTTGTCTCTATGTCTTGGCCACCGTGAATAATGCTGCAATGAACATAGGGGTGCATATATCTTTGTGAATAAATGTTTTTGAGTTTTTGGGGTAGATACCCAGAAGAGGGATTGCTGGGTCATATGGTAACTCTATTCTAAATATTTTGAGGAACTGACATATTGTTTCCATTGTGGCTATACCAGTCTACATTCCCACCAGTAGTGAATGAGGGTGCTTTTTCCTTCTCAACCTCTCCAACACTTGTTATTACTTGTCTTGTTGATAATAGCCATTCTAACAGGTCTCAGGTGAAGTTCTAGTGAGAGCAATCAGGCAAAAGAAAGAAATAAGACATCCAAATTGGGAATGAAGAGGTAAAAGTGTCACTTTTTGCAGATGACACCAAAAAAACTTTTAGAAACAATAAACAAATATAGTAAATTTTCAGGATATAAAATCAATGTACAAAACCCCACTGCTTTCCTGTATATTAACAATGAACTTTCAGAAAAAGAAATTGGAAAAAAAATCCTTTTGCAATTGCAACAAAAGATAAAATACCTAGGAATAAAATTAACAACAGATGCGAAGGACCTACATACTGAAAACTACAACACATTATTAAAAGAGATTAGAAAAGACACAAAGAAATGGAAAGACGTACAAATGGCCAACAGATATATGAAAAGATCCTCAACTTCACTAGCTATTAGGGAAATGCAAATTAAAACTACAGTGAGATACGACCTCACACCTGGGCTTACATTCTTGCAAACCTCTTTGGTGTCTTTAATATCATGAAAAAGGTTTAGGAGGGAAGAAACCATAAGATTATCGTTTTGGCTAATAACTTCTATCTGATATTTTGGTTCATTGATTTGAAGATGAGACCTATTCTCTGTCCAATTTGGACACCTTGCCTCCTGGCTGACAAGTAAATGACAAACTCTAATAATAGTTCTTCTCTAATTATTTGTATGGTTGTGGTGTTCTGATGTGTGTTCTCCATGTTTTTTGTTCTATTGCTGAGCAGCCCCTGTGCCACTGAATGAGCCAACTAATGATCATTCAACAAAAAGAAAAGGAAAAGCTAACACAGGTGGAGGTTGAAACAACCATCTCTGGAAATGTGATGCATTGTCATGACCACTCATGTGATGACAATTTGGATTGATCAGATCCCCTGATGTTAGTGGACTCGCTCACAGCCCAGGCTAATGAGAACAGTGAGAACTGAAACAACTTACACCAGCAATTTTCAATCAATGTGCCACAAAAATTTTTAAAACATACAATACCTGACTATTTAGTCAGGGGCACTGACCTCTTTTCCCTTAGATTGTCCAATTTTATAAATGACCACAGCCAACAATAATGGCCATCCAGTGTGAATGAATAAAAAGTATACCTATTTTTTTCAGATCAGCAAAAAAATATAACATGTATTTTGGTATGCCTCAGAATTTTAATAGTTACATGTGTCATGAGATGAAAAAGGTGGAAAATCACTAATCAACACACATTTTGTTTAGGGTCTACAATAAACATGCTAATATTTGGCTGTCTTCATTATCATGAATTTATTGTTCTTCATCAACATTAATTTACTATTCTAGGAAGCTCTTATCTAGAAAAATAAAAGATGCAAATAATTTTATAGTTTGTTCCTGAAAAAGCCATTTAAATAAATACCAAACTGTTCAATTGTTCAGCAGATAGCATCAAACAACTGTTTACATTCCTAAACCCTTTGAAATTCATGCTTCAAAATCCTTACTTGCCATGTCCACCGGAACTAAATAATAATGATCTGTACCAATTCCAGTCAAACCCCTGTGTTGAATATCTATCTGAAACCAGACTCCTGGTACTCACAGATACCAAGATTTTGCCATTTCTTTTTTATGCTATTAAAACTCTGTCAAGATCACGTTTTTCCTTGCTATGATAAGAATACAGTGAGCTTAATGAACTTAATGAACATTCTTTTTATTTTAGCCATATTAGTGGGCTAAATATGATCCCATTTTGAGTTTAATTTGAACTTTTCTGATGACTATTAATATTTAGACACTTTTCATGTGTTTATGAAAATCTACATCAATACAAACAAAAACACCCCAAACAATTTAAAACAAAAAATTGATAATGATGAATTAAAGCCAACAGTAACATAGAATTAAAGACAAATAAAGAAGAGCAGCAGGTAAATGCTGTAATTTACTAAAACTGACACTGATGATACATTAATAATAGTATATGAGTCTACTACCAACAGTCAGGAATCTCAGCTATCTGAAGGAATGCGCCCAGCAGGACTTTACAATACTGTCAAGCATAGCATGACAGCCAGGTTTCTTTACAGAATGTTGCATTAAAGTCTTTAGAAAACTCTTCAAACAGAGCAATTTTGGTTTATGAATGACAAATATTAATGAACCTTAATAGCTCACTTAATAGGTTTCTATTTCAGTCCTTGGATCATACTTAGAAGATCATTCATCTAAGAGTTGGTTCTCTAAATGAATACCACTGTGATATTTTCTCAAAGGGCAGGTTTATTAATGGATTTTCCATATCTACACATTAATAAAGTAGAATCCTAAAATGCTCATCTTGGAAAATAATATTCTAAGGTATCCAATAACAATATATATTTAGAAAGTATTTATTATTTGTTTCCCATATGCACTATTAAGAATGACATAGTGTAAGAGGTTTATTAAAAAGTGTGTAAGTTCCTACTATATTACAGACACTGGTAAAGGGTTACTCCATTCAGAAACATACCAGAATATACCTGCCAAAGTAAGCATTATTCTTCTGGGAGCCTAGTTTTCCCAGCAAATTTAGTTGCTAAATAATTAGCAATATAGTTGCATAAGATAAATTTTACTCATTAAAGTTTCCTTAACGGTGCTGCAAGCTCTACAAAGACAGCTCGGTATTATTTTAAATTTGCTTCAGAATTGTTAACATTGAGGCAAACTAACATTTTACTTAAAAGAAAAAGCAGATCAACAACTATTTATATAAACCATAACAATACCCAGCAGTTTTTAAATGAGCTTCAACTGAGTTTTATAAAGTGAACTGCCAAAAACACTTTATTTCAGGAATTAAGTATAGACCCTTAGGGCCAAACTCCCAGTCTCGGGCTCTGCCCCACCTAATGTTCCTAAAATCCTGATAGGAAATATTGAAACAAAATTTATTTTTGTTAATATTATAAAATCATCCCCAATAACAGCGTAGAATTATTATTTGTAGCTCACTGAAGACTCAAGATCTCCCAATAAATCGTGTGTTTTAATGTGCTATTTATAAACAGAAAATAACCTTTTGGTATAAACAATTTGTGAATTTGTAGAAAGACCTGAAAGGCAATATAGTTTTTTATGAAAATTGATTTTTTTAAAGAATAGTGTAGGAGAACCAAGATGGTGGCATACGTAAACGCCTATACTCACCACCTCCCACACCCACAACCAAATTACAACTAAAATATAGAGCAACCATCGTTCAGAACTGCCTGAGATCTGGCTGAATGGAAGTCTTACACTGGAGAAGTAAAGAAGAAAAGTACATGGAGACTGGTAGGAGGGGCAGAGGCAAGGAACTGGCTGATCCAATATCCATGTGTGGCTTTTTTTAAATCAGGAGGTATATCTTCACTGCGAAGGCCCCCCATGAGATGCAAGGGCTCCCAGCCCCACACCACACACCTAGCCCAGGGTTCAAGAACTGGGAAGAGAAGTCCTTGTAACTCCAGGTTGTAAAAACCTGCAGGGATTGTGAGTGAGTGACATGGAGGCTGCTGGAGTCCCAGGCAGTCCCTCTTAAAGGGCCAGTACATGAACTTACACAGCCCACTTCCTCTGAGCTCCAGCAGTTGGCAGCAGCATTGGAGGAACTGGGGACATATGGAGAGGAACAGAATTGTCTGGCATTGGGGCAAGAATTCGGGGGTGGCTTTCTCCCAGATGGGGGTGCTCATAGGGGTCATTGTTCTTGTGCTTGGACCTCCCCCATCATAGAGCTGACTGGCAGCTATATCTGATTTTCCATCTGCTTGGTTCACACTATTCACTCTGCCCTCCTGATATTTAACCCTGCCCCATCCAATTTGCAGCCCCACCCAAGCTATTTGCAGCTGTTTTTCATATGAATGGCCTGTCCTGGCTCAGGCTGCAGACTCTCCTAAAATATCTGAAACAAGCAGCAGCTGGTGTGAGCGTGCCCCATACCTATCAATAAGAGACCCAATACCTAGAACTAGCACCAGATCACTTTGCTTCACAGTTTGGCTCTCCCTGGGCCCTCCCAAGCCCAATACAAATAGCAGCCATCTGCAGATAGCTCTGTATTTCCTGCTGGATGGCCCCAGGCAGTGGCAGACTTTGCACCTCCTGGGAGGCCCCAGAGCCAGTGAACCTGGTGGATAGCTTCAGGCCATACCAGATTACAACTCTACACATCAACAAGTGACACACTCAAGGAACAGACTCAGCACCAAAGCCCCACTGAAGCAAGTCCTGCTCCATAGGGGTATCTCTTGCAAAGCAGCTCTTCCACTGTAGTCACAGCTCATGATCACAGCCAATTGGCCTAGATGTCAATTCCTCCCAGTGATGCCAAAGCAATCAAAGCTCAACTACAATAAGACTGTGCACACAGACTTCACAGGGCCTCACTTACAGTGCCCGGCTCAGGTGACAGGAGGCTGAGCCCCTGAGCCCTATAGGACACCTACTATACAAGACCACTCTACCAATTCCAGGAGACATAGCAGCTCTACCTAATACATAGAAATAAACACAGAGAAACAGCCAAAATGCAGAGACAAAGAAATAAGTCACAAAATGAAAGAAGAGAAGAAATCTCCAGAATAAGAATTAAATGAAATGAAGCAAGGAAACTACTGGATACAGAGTACAAAACCAGGTAATAAGGATGCTAAAAGATCTTAATGAAAGCTTCAAGGAACTTAATGAGACTTTCAAGGAAATTAGTGAGAATGTCAAACACATGAAAAGAACCAGTCAGAAATTACATAAGCATACACTAATTGAAATAAAGAATAATTTTCAGGACTTCAACAGTAGAGTAGAGGATTCCAGGAATCAAATCAACTATTTGGAATATGGGGAAGATAAAAACACCCAATCAAAAGAGCAAAAAAAAAAAATTAAAAAAATATAAAGATAATGTAAGGAGCTTCTGGGACAACTTCAAGCATACCAGCATTTACATTATGGGAGTGCCAGAAAGAGAAGAGAAAGAGCAAGATATTGAAAACCTATTTGAAGAAATAATGACAGAAAACTTCCCCTACCTGGTGAAAGAAGTCAGGAAGCACAGAGTCCCAAACAAGAGAAACCCAAAGAGGCTCATACCAAGACACATCATAATTAAAATGCCAAGGGTTAATTAAAATGCCAAGGGTTAAAGACAAAGAGAGAAAAGCAGTTCGTTACCTACAAAAAAGCACACACATAACTGTCAGCTTATTTCTCAACAGAAACTTTGCAGGCCAGAATGGAGTGGCCAGCAATATTCAAAGTGATGAAGAGCGAGGACCTACTACCAAGATTATTCTACCCAGCAAAGCTATCATTTAGAATTGAAGGTCAGATAAAGTGCTTCCCAGACAAGAAAAAGCTAAAGGAGTTCATCACTACCAAACCAGTATTACATGAAATGTTGAAGGGTATTCTTTAAGAAGAGGAAGAAGAAGTGAGATAAAAAATATGAACAATAAAATGGCAATAAATACATAGCTATCAACAATTGAATCTAAAGAATCAAAATAAACAAACAAGGAATCTAATGAACAAAATAAACTGATGAATGAAATGGAACCAGAGGCATGAAAACATGGAACAGACTGACGAATATTAGAGGTAATGGGGGAGGAGGCATGGGAAAAGATTAACCAAAGATTTTATATGCATTACCTATGCACACAGACAATAGGGTGGTGAAGGCCTGAGGCAGGGCAGGAACCAGGTGGAGAGGGGCAATGGGTGGAAAAATGGGGACATCTGTATACTCTCAACAATGAAGATTAAAAAAATAATAATTTATTGATTTTTAGAGAAAGAGGAAGGGAGAGGGAGAGAGAGAAACATTGATGTGAGAGTGTAATATCTATCAGTTGCCTTCTGCATGCCCCCTACCAAGGATTGAACCGGAAACCCGGGCATGTGACCAGGAATTGAACTGGCAACATTTCAGTGCATGGTAGGGGACCCAACCAACTGAGCACACCAGCTGGAGCTGAAAATGGAATATTTTATAAGCTACCCTATGATTCTCTAGACCAGTGGTTCTCGACCTTCCTAATGCCGTGACCCTTTAATACAGTTCCTCATGTTGTGGTGACCCCCAACCATAAAATTATTTTCATTGCTACTTCATAACTGTAATTTTGCTACTGTTATGAATCGTCATGTATATATCTGATATGCAGGATGTACTTTCATTGTTACAAATTGAACATAATTAAAGCATAGTGATTAATCACAAAAACAATATGTAATTATATATGTGTTTTCCGATGGTCTTAGGCGACCCCTGTGAAAGGGTCGTTCGACCCCCAAAGGGGTCGCGACCCACAGGTTGAGAACCGCTGCTCTAGACAGATGATGTAGGGAATTTATTTATTTATTTATTTATTTATTTATTTATTTTTTGCTTTACTATATGACATATCTTTTGGAAATTTTTATTTTTGGCTTCAGTGGATATCTTGGCTTGATATCTGTACCACATTTGCTCCGAGAGCCAAAGGGCCTGCCCAAGAACTTAGCACCCTCTGCTTGCCTAGTCTAGAGGGGATGTGGCCCCGAATGCATGCCTATGGTCAACATGGAGAAGCTCAAGATAATAAAGATGACTGAAACATATGGATGTTAGTCTGGTAAAGGCATATCCAATCCAGGGGAGCAGAACTGTGGGCTGTGGAGTTGGAATGTCAACCTCTTTTGCATAATGGGGAATAAGAGAGTGGTGCCCGCTTTGTGGAGTCATGTCACCAACAACTCCTAGACACCTTGTTCTAATTCCAAAGCACTGGTTTGTTCACCAGAGATAATGATCACATCATAGCAAACCTGCAAAGGCCAGAAGCTTAATAGAAGAAGGCCAAGAGGCAGACAGAAGAAACCATCTAAAAGATTATTATGGCCCTAACCGGTTGGGCTCAGTGGATAGAGCGTCGGCCTGCGGACTGAAGGATCCCAGGTTCAATTCTGGTCAAGGGCATATACCTTGGCTGTGGGCACATCCCCAGTGGGGGGTGTGCAGGAGGCAGCTGATTGATGTTTCTCTCTCATTGATGTTTCTGACTCTCTATCCCTCTCCCTTCCTCTCTGTAAAAAAAATCAATAAAATATATTTTTTAAAAAATAAAAGATTATTATGGTTCCAAGAGGCAAATTCATAGCAAGGCCTACCTCAAGAAACAAAATACAACCAAATAAACAATGCAACCTTACCTAAAGGAACCAGGAAAAGAAGAACAAACAAAACACAGAGTAGAATAAAGGAAATAATAAGGATTACAGTAGAAATAAACAAAGGAGAGACTAAAAAAAAAGCAATAGAAAAAAAAATCAATGAAACTAAGAACTGTATCTGAAAAGATAATAGAGTATTAAGGTTTTGTTTGTTCATTTGTTTGTTTTAACTTGCAGAAGGAAATTTACCATGAAACTTATGAACTGAAGCTTCAAGTGTCTTACCTGGTGCATGCTGAGAATTTCTGGGAGTTGTTTTAGGAGGAGGGGAGAAGGAAGGGTGACAACATGAAGCATTTCTTTGTTGGAAATTGTCCCAAGAGATCACCAAAGAAAAGGACCAGAATTTGCAGAAAATTCTGGTGGTTTATTTTCTCATTCTAAATATATATGCACTTTTCTACCTAATACTGTCTTTGCATGTCTATATTTCTTTATGGAGGGTACCCTAATGTTGTGTAAGCTTCAGGTCTCCCAAAATCTTGATTGGACTTTGATTTTGTTCACAATTTCCAGCAGGTAGTTGTCCTCTTTTTGACACTTTAGGAATACACATTCTGTGAACAGATGGTTTATGAGACATCTGTCATGTTTGCTATTCATGTCCCATTGAATGCCTTAGAAAGACCCATCTCAGGTCACTACCAGGAGAGGTTCTCCTAAGTGAGGCTGCCTTCTAACAGTTTTTATTGCACGCATGCTATTATTTTGTCTTTTTCCAATAAGTAGCTATTGAGAGATTTTTTTTAAAAAGCCTGGGCATCATATATATTATGTAAGAGAAATGAGACACCACACTAACAGGAAGTGGCTGGATGTATGTCCGAAGCTGTTTGGGGTCGATGTGGAGGTCACAGATCACTGGCTCTCTCCATGTTTATTGTTGCTGGCAGACCACGAGGCAAAACTACTAAAAGGTAGGATGTAAGGGAAACCAACAGATCTGTGTGAAGAGTCCAGGGACTTAAAAGAGTAATTAATTTTTAACAAAATACAAATTATTTTGTGTTCACTGAGTAATTGTAATAAATTCTATTTTAAAAAACATTTTTGGTACCCGAAGGATTTCTTTCCATGGCAATCACTTGTAGTTTTAATTATGTAAATAGATCAACAGAATAAAACAAACACTAAATTCTTTCAGCTTAAAATATTATTTTTCTTTTAGAAGTAAGAAAATCACAGTTAGGTGTTCCCAGAGAATTTTATGATATAAGGGAGTGGAGAATACGTAAGGTTCTGGTCTGCCTTTCAAGATATAACAGTTGATATTTAGATCTTTGATGTTATTACAAGATGCTGTTTAGAGTTTTATTTTAGTACACATTGTTAAATTGAAGAATAATTTTCAATACTACTGAAAGCAAGCATTCCATGTCCTTATGTACTTTTGCCCACATTTTTAATAATGTAAAATGTATTTCCTCTGACACTGGTTACAATAAGATAAAATAATTTCCCTCATTACAGAGTTCATTCATTCATGCATTCTGTACCTAGCAAGTACTCAACAAATATTTGTTGAATGAATGAACGCTTTCAATTATCAGATAATGCCTTCTAGATATAAAGTACATATATTTAAATGGCCCAGTGGTAATCAAAACTAACTAGTACCTGCTTACATATGGGAGGACTGTTAACGTAAAAACATTCAAAACTGTAAAAAATTTTTGTGAGTTTATTTGAGCCAAACTGTCGACAATTGCCGGGAAGCAGAACCTCAACAGATTGGTATGATGCTCCCAAAAATGGGGAAACCTTTGGGATTGGATACAAAGTAAAATGATAGACACATACTTCTTTTACTTAGGTGGGTGCAGGATAGTTAACAGTGAACAATTAGATGTTATCTCTGACTGATTACTGCTAAGCATGAGACCATGAAGGAAAATCCAAAAATCAGAGAGATGGGAAGTAGAGGAAGTTTTGTAGTCTCAGGCCTGACAATCCTGCAGTAATAATATGACCAAAAATAGTAAATTTGGCCAGTAATAAGCATGGGCCAGTAAAAAGGACAAAGGAGAGAGTTTGAGGTTGTGGGGGGGAAAACATATAAAGGGGGTGATTAAGATATACGTGTGACGTGATGGTTTATTTTGATGAAACTAGAACAGTGGTATGTTGAAGAGTAATGACATGTTTGGTCAGAAAATATAGGGATTGTGGACCTTGTTAATGAAGGGTCTTAAATGCCAGAATAAGGAATTTAGACGAGATGCTCCAGGCAAGAGAAAGTGATTCTAAGAGACTGGGATGATGAAAGTAGTGTTTGAGAAAGATAGTCCTGGCAGCTGGGTGCAGAAGAGAATGACAGGCTGAGAGGCTAGAGCTGTGGTGCTCAACCTTGGCTGCCCATTAGAATCACCTGGGAATCTTTTTAAAATCCTGATTTCTGGGCCCCATCCTCTGGAAATTCTGTTTGTTATGGGGTGGGGCCACAACATTAGTAACAAAGAAACAGAATTTCCGGAGGATGAGGCTCAGAAATCAGGATTTTAAAAAGATTCCCAGGTGATTCTAATGGGCAGCCAAGGTTGAGAACCACTGGGCTAGAGACTCAGCATGTAGCTGAGGGATTCACAGGAATCCCAATAAGGGGACATGGTGACCAAGAAGGTCAACTATAGTCAAGGAGACAGAAAACAAAGTAGGAGATGTGAAAGCTCAGAGGGAAATTCATTCATCTGGGGGCAGAGGGCAGGCAAAAATTATTTTTTAAAATCCAAACTTTTAGATATTTTCCCCTGAAAAACATGAGGAGGACACGGTACTATTAATGCTTTCAAAAAGATTAATACATATTATTAATATGAGGATCTTGTATAATGATGCACAGACTTGGTTCTTACCCTATTGCTACTGAAAGCTATGCAGTGGAGAATATGATCATTTTGCTCCTTGGATGCTGAAGATAAGCAGTGTAACCTAACTCCCAAATAAACGAATTAGGTATATTTTTACCTTTAGGGAGGATGCGTCATTTTTTAAAAAGTTTTTTTGGGGTTATTCTTAGTTGCTTGATACAGTGGCTAGTAGATATATTTCTGCTCTCTTGCTTAGTTTTCAAAGGATTAGAACTGGAAAAGAGTAAAGAATTTAATCTTGTGGGGGAAAAAAAGCTTATTTCTATGCTCACTCAAAATATATAAGAGAGAGATATGGAAACAAGTAGGAAGTTGAAGTTGGAAGGAACTTGGGACTTATACTCCTAGGCTCTGTGAATTTGATATTCACAAAAGAAGTAAAACAAAAAATGGGCTTACGTTTTAAAAAATAGGAGTCAGTATGTATTTGATAGCACATACATAGTAAATGATAATTGAATACATTTTTTTAATCTATAGTAAAACATGAGTTTCTACTTAACTGATGATTTGTGGTCAGTTTTGTTAAGCAAAATTATTGGTAATGCAAGGCTAATAAGGCTAAAGGTTATTTGCAGTTACCTCTTTGCAGTACCGTTGTCAAATACATATGTGATGGTGCCCAATGCTTATATAGGTAATAGGTTTACTAAGCAGTTTCATCATGGTGGGGTGTAAACATGAATTATTTTATTTTTTCTCCAAACGCTATTTTCAATCCTGCTCTGTTAAATTACTCTTTCTAGTACTCTTAAAATTCTCTGAGATTGTTTTTGTAACTTTCCATCCATTCCACAATATTAAAAAATCAATTCCATTCTAGAATGGTCAAAGTGAAGCTATTTTCCAAATTAGCACAGTGCCTCTTTGTTTCTTCTGCTTGCTTAGTGGCCTGAGGAAATTGCACTGTGAAGGTAATGTGTGTGAGTCCTGTTCTTTCACTTCTCCTCCTTTCCTAATTCTTTCCCATCTCCTCTGGGTTTACCTTTCTCCTTCTACACTGGAGCTGGGAAAGAGAAATATGAGAAAAGCCAATTGTTTACACCTGGATTCCAAGGCTGGCTCTCTTACCTGATATGCAAGTATGAATTTTTAAAGAGTTCCACTCAGGTTCCCACTCTAGGGTACCTCCCATATCCTCTTGTTGTGCGGTCCTCTTGTTCATGATATTAGTAAGACAACTCAAATGTGGATAAACTCCTGGCAACTTCTATCTGGGAAAACGGAAAGAGTGGAGACTGCTCCAGTAGAGCCCCAGAGCTGCCGTATTTCTCCAATTCAACTTATTTTCTTTAACCAAGTAGGCACCCTAAGGCAGACCCCTAACCCCATTGGCCAAAGGAATGTTATATACAGTCTTTATCTTTTGCAGGTAAACTCAATTCAAAAGGATTTTTTTTTTCACTTGGCTTGTGGTGGCTGAAAGATTGGAATCACCTCTTTTTTTTTTTTTGCCCTTCAGGCAAGAGATGGCAATAGCTCCCACCCACTGTAGCTAGCTCCCTAGATCCATAAGCAGTCACTTATTGACTTAATTTCAATCTGCCCACATCTTTATACATTTTTTTATTAAACTCTCTTCAATTAACTGTTAGGATGTGCCATGTGTGTCTTGTCATGACTATGACTAAAACACATGATAAACACAAGCTCTACAATTTCATACTATAAATAATTTAAGGTGAAAATGTGATTTACACATATTGTTTTATGAAATATGCATATGCAAATGAAGAGAGCTTTGGAATAAAATAATTTGAATTAAAATCTCAGCTCTGACATAGATAAACTCAATTGTAAAGTGAGGATATACATGGCCTACCTTAAGAAGTTGATATGAAGACTCCATGAGATAAAGGAATCACCTACACAGTTTATATTCAACAAATAGTCATTCAGCATCTAGTTGATGCCAGGTACTAATTTCTTTATATACTGAAAAGTGTCTTCTAAATACTAGTCACCTTAATTCTTAATCTGATATATGAGAAATATCTTGCAACCATGAAAACATTCTTCTTTGTGTGGTGAGAAGAAGACCAGACTGGAGAAAGTATAAGTAGCTCTGTGTCCTTTGGATTGTTTTGATATTTTCTTCCTTCCTTTAATATATAAAATTATGTTGCTGGCAATTAATTTTAAAAATGTATTGTGTTGCTAAATTTTATTACTACAGGATGTAAAATAGATAGCTATGGTAACATCAGCATCGTCATATCCCATTTATATACATAGTAAAACAATCCAGTGTCAAAAGTTCTTAAAATGCTAATATTAATATGTGAAAAGACAGCATTTATTGAGTTCCAAAAATGTTAAATTTTTAAAATTAAATTACAAATGGTAAATGTGTAATTAATATTTTAATAAATTTTAATTCAAAAACTTTGGTTAAAGTTTTTTGAAGTAACAAATATGCAAACAAATGGGACAATCTGGATGAAATGGATAAATTCCTAGAACTATACAATCTTCCAAGACTGTATCAAGAAGAAACAGAAAATCTGAACAGACCAATTACAATCAAAACAATCAAAGCAGCAATAAAAAATCTCCCAACAAACCAAAGTCTTGGACCTGATAGCTTCACAGATGAATATTAGTGCACATATTAAGAATTAATAACACCTATGCTTTTCAAACTATTCCAAAAAGTTCAAGAGGAGGGATAATTTTCAAGCTCATTTAATGAGGCTGGCATTAAAACCAGGTAAAGACACTGCAAAGAAAGCCCGGCCGTCATGGCTCAGTGGTTGAGCATCAACCTATGAACAAGGAGGTCACGGTTCAATTCCCAGTCAGGGCACATGCCCAGGTTGTGGGCTCTATCCCCAATGTGGGGCATGCAGGAAGCAGCCAATCAATGATTCTCTCTCATCATTCATGTTTCTATTCCTCTCTCCCACTTTCTTCTTCTCTAAAATCAATAAATTATATTTATATATAAAAAAAGACACTACAAAGAAAGAAAAATATAGGCCAGTATCCCTGAGGAACATAGATGCAAAAATTCTCAACAAATATTAGCAAACCGGATCCAGCAATACATTCAAAAGATCATACACCATGACCAAGTGGAATTTATTTCTGGGATGCAATTTTGGTTTAGTGTCCACAAATAAATTAACATGATACACTACATAAAAAATGGAAAATAAAAATCTTATTATCATATCAATAAATGCAGAAAAAGCATTTGACAAAATCCAGCATTCATCTATGATGAAAACTCTTAGCAAACTGGGAATGGAGAGCACATGCCTTAACATAATAAAGTCCATATATGACAAATCCATAGCCAGCATCATACTCAATGGGCAAAAGCTACAAACATTTCCCTTAAAATCAGGAACAAGACTGGGATGTCCACTTTCACTACTCTGATTTAACATAGTATTAGAATTCCTAGCCACAGCAATTAAACTACTTCATCATTTCCAATGAGGAAGTAAAACTGTCATTATTTGCAGAGAACCCTAAAGACTCCACCAGAAAACTATTAGAGCAGAGAAATGAATTCAGTAAAGTAGCAGGATTCAAAATAAATATTCAAAAATCAATTGCATTTTTATACACTATGAACTATCAGAAAAAGAAACTAAGAAAAACAATCCCATTTATAATTACATAAAAAAACACTTAGAAATAAATTTAGCCAAGGAAATAAAAGACCTATACTCAAAATTATAAAACACTAAAGAAAGACACTACAGAAGATAAAAATAAATGGAAGCATATACCATGCTCATGGATAGGAAGACTTAATATCATTAAAATGTCCATACTACCTAAAGCAATCTATAGATTTAACACAATTTGTATAAAAATGACAATGGCATATGTCATAGAACTAGAACAAACAATCCAAAATTGTATATGGAACCACAAAAGACCCTGAATACCACAGCAATCTCTTGAGAAAGTAAAACAACATTAGTAGTATCACACTTCCTGATATCAAACAATACTACAAGGCCATAATAATCAAAATAGCATGATACTGGTATAAAAACAGACACTTATATCAATGTAACAGAATAGCTGAGAAATAAACCCACACCTATATTGTTAATTAATATATGACAAAGGAGGCAAAACCATACAATGGGGTAAAGACATTCTGTTCAATAAATGGTGTTACAAAAATTGGATAGATACATGCAAAAAATGAAACTAGACCACCTTCTTACATCCTAGAAAAGAATAAACTCAAAGTGGATTAAAGACTTAAATGTAACACTCAAAACCATAAAACTCCTAGAAGAAAACATAGGCAGTAAAATCTCTGACATTTCTCTTATCAATTTTTTTCTGATATATCTCCTTGGGCACAGGAAACAAGAAAAAAATAAATAGATGAGATTACATTAAACTAAAAAGTTTTTGCACAGCAAAGGAAACCATGAACAAAATGAAAAGACAAGCTACTGAATGGAACAAGATATTTGCCAATGAAACATCAAATAAGGGGTTAATATCCAAAATTTACAAAGACCTCATACAACTCAGCACCAAAGAAACAAACAATCCAATTAAAAAATGGGCAAAGGACCTGAATAGATACTTCACCAAAGAGGACATACAGATGGCCAATAGACATATAAAAAGATGCTCAATGTCACTCATTATCAGAGAAATGCAAATTAAACCATAACAAGAATGTTATCTCAGACTGGTCAGAATGGCTATCATCAGTAATTCAACAAACAACAAAGTATTGGTGAGGACTTGAGGAAAAGGAACCCTCCTGTACTGTTCGTGGGAATACAGATCGGTGCAGCCACTATGGAAAGAAGTATAAATTTTCCTCAAAAAATGGAAATGCCTTAAAAATCAGTGATTCCACTTTTGGATATATATCCAAAGAAACCCAAAACACTAATTTGAAGGGCTATATGCACTCCTGTGTCCATTACAGCATTATTTAAAATAGCCAAGATATAGAAACAAGCCAAGTGTCCAGGCCTATAGATGAGTGAATGAAAAAGTGGTGGTACATATATACAATGGGATATTTCTAAGCCTTAAAAAGGTATGAAATCTTACTATTTGAGACCACATGAATGGACCCGCGGTTCTCAACCTGTGGGTCGCGAACAATGAAAATACATCCGGCATATCAGATATTTACATTATGATTCATAACAGTAGCAAAATTACAGTTATGAAGTAGCAACGAAAATAATTTTATGGTTGGGGGTCACCACAACATGAGGAACTGTATTAAAGGGTCGCAGCATTAGGAAGGTTGAAAACCACTGATAGAGGGTATTATGAGAAGTTAAAAAGTCAGAAACAAAAATACAAATACCATATGATTTTGCTTATGTGTGGAATCTAAAGAACAAAATAAATGAACTAACAAAATAGAAACAAACTCACAGAATACAGAACAGATTGACTCATGGTTGCTAGATGGAAGAGGGATTGGGGGACTGGGTGAAAAAGTGAAGGGATTAAGAAGTACAAATTGGTAGTTACAAAATAGTCATGGGGATGTAAAGTACAGCTTAGGAAATATAGTCTATAATATTGTAATAACTATACAGGGGGAGCACTTTGTAAAGTATATGATTGTCTAACGCCATTATGCTGCACACCTGAAACTAATACAAAATAATATTGACTGTAAACTGTAATTGAAAAATAAAATTTAAAAATATAAAATCGCTCTAATTTTCAGATATTTAGGAAAGAAATAACATTGTACTGAGCATTAAGAGGCTTGTGGTAAGATTCTAAATATAAATTATGACCAGTGATATTAGGGGTTCTATATTCAAATATATGATCTATATTCATTTATATTCTTATATATTCAAATATGTGATAAAATTTCAATGTTTGGAATATTTAAATTTCAGAAAGGAAAATAGCATTTTAAGTATAAAAATTCTGTAAGGCTCCATTTATATACCCCAAGTATATGATGTGACTGTGATACATATATTTATAAATTAATCTCTTGGCATTGCAACTCAAGTTTGTTATTATCAGTGTTTCTAAAATCACTAATATATTTATTCTGTATGTGAAATTACATTACAATTGTACCATAGAGCTACTTACTTAAAGGAAACATGTGAAGTACCCTTATATAATGAACAATAATATCTAATTTTATTTTTAATAAGTGCACATTTTTATATATTACTTTTTGCTTGAAGCAAGAGCACACTTACAAAGTCTTTATATTTCAGGGTCTTGAAAAGACCTGGCAAGGAGTTTCTCCTTTGATATATATGACTGGGCAAAGGTGGCGTTGGTGGTGGTGGTGGTGGTGGTGATGTGTGTGTGTGTCTGTGTGTTTGGAGAGAAAGTAGTTCTGAACCTTTCCTTTTCCTGCCATGTGGAAAGAGCATATGGCTATTACCAGGTTATCTTGTCTCCCTCTCCTGCAGTGTGTTGAATGAAGCTGTGACAGAGAAGATTAAATTAGTTGCTTTCCCCCAGAA
Source organism: Myotis lucifugus (assembly GCF_000147115.1). Classification (NCBI taxonomy): domain Eukaryota; kingdom Metazoa; phylum Chordata; class Mammalia; order Chiroptera; family Vespertilionidae; genus Myotis; species Myotis lucifugus. The sequence goes on from NW_005871121.1 coordinate 5,032,032, forward strand.
AGATGTGCAGGTAAAGAAATGGGATGTGCCGGGAGCAAAGCATGTGAGCGGCTCTGGTGAAGGGGAGAGAAATGACCTAAGGAACTAGATCACAGGAAAGAAAAAGTAAATTTTTGTGTGTTAAGAATGCGAGAGGAATCGAGGCATTCCAAAGTATTAAAGGGAGAGGATTCTAAACAGCATTGCCATGAACTACCTACTGGGCTGCTTACATGTTTCCAGAGTATGCAAGTAAAGACTTGAGTTTGTGTCCTAAATCTCACGGATCATGGCAACAAGTTATATATGTAAGGCATATTCCCGCATAACGAGGGAAGAAAGTCATTCAAAGTGAGTGGCACAGTAGGCGTGCTACCATTTATAAAAATGTTTTTCAAGGACACAAGCATTCAAGCTTCAAGGTACCTTCAAAAAAATCTCTTCTGATCTGGAATGGAACCTGCAACCTTTCTGTGCACAGGACAATCAGTGCTCCAACCAACTCAGCCACCAGGCCAGGCAAACAATTACTTCTTTATCACTTCGATGGATTGATTTTTTAAGTGTATGCGTCACTTCTTTAGCTAAATATTAGCTCTTTGGTGACAGGTCATTCTGCTATTTGAATTCCCATGCTCTCAATCCCCAGATTCACCCTCTGCCACACATACACACGTGCTGGAGACATTAAATAGATACCATTACACAAACATACACATTCCCTAGTGGTGACCGTACATGATTGATACTTCATAAACATTTGTTTCTCACTTGAGAGTTCAAAATATTCAAAGGTTAGTGACCTAAGAAAGACATTTCTCAGCGACTCTGCCGATAACTTTCTTTTCTATTGTAATAGAAAATGATAAACCACTTTCTCACTCTCTCATTAGTATTCAGCAGTAATAGATGAATACTAAATCTTCACTGAATAATTTAGCTTGGAATGTTTGCCTTTGGATGTGCAAGTCCAACATCCCTGGAAAACTCGTGTACTGAATTACTCTCTGAGGTGATCATTTTAGTATATTTAACACTTTAAATGCCAGGTGAGACCCTGAGAAACAGAACACAAAAAGCTCCAAAGAAAGTTTCAAATTCCTTCGCTGCATTCACTCCCACCCTTCCCCTGCCCCATCTCCATTTTATACTTGCCGTTGCAAATTTGAGGATCCTAGGTCACTACTTTTGCTCTTTATCCTGGTATCAGATACCGATGCTCAAGAAGTTTTTATTATTCATTTTTAAACTCCAACTATATTTTAGGTCCCTATGTTTTCCTCTATCAGTGCAAGGAGTCACTGATAGAGGCATTGTAATTAGTAGGAACGTGAACCAAATTAGATTCAGGTTCAAATCCTGCTTCTACCATTTAAAAAATCCAACTAGGACACACTTTATTGAACCTCCATGTCTTTGTTTTTAAAGTGAGAATGAGTTTGCTTACCTAGCCACTTAACTGTTATCAGGATTAAAAATAAAGTTCTGCATACTGTGAACCCTGAATGAATGGTTGCATTTTACTGGAATAATGGCCACAACTTCTTTCATCTTGTTTCCACTTTTACCTTCAGCAGGAAAATTATGTAATTTCAGTTCTCTCTCTCATGTGGATTTCTCATTTGGGCCAATTTATTCTCAAATCTATGATGTGCTGGGGGAAGGTCCTGGACCATTTTTCTTGTTCCTACAAATGGTTAGAAATGGAATGCACTAAGCCCTGGTCAGGTGGCTCAGTTGGTTGGAGCATCATCCTGTACACCAAAAGGTTGTGGGTTTGCTTCCTGGTCAGGGCACACACCTAGGTTTCGGGTTCCTGTCCTGATGTTCAGGAGGCAACCAATCAATATTTCTCTGTCACATCAATGTTTCTCTCTCTCTCTCTCCCTTTCTCTCTTTCTAAAAAAAATCAATAAACATATCCTCAGGTGAGGATTAAAATAATGGAACACACTGAGAGTCACTGACTGCAATTATGGCAAGTTTACCTGGCAGCTGACCTTATTCTGCTTTTTCATGTATTAAAAAGTCACACATTAATATTTAATTTTTATCATGTGCTTACCTAGTGGTGTATGCTGTACAGATCGTGCAAAAAACGCCCACTTTCAGGCTTCAGGAGCGCATTCTCTAAAATGATGGACAGCTCTATTCGAGGCCTTGAGGAGTCAAAAGTAGAGAACAGTTGCCTGCTGACAGGGGGTGCCACTCTCTGACTCAATGTGCTTTCGAACCCTGGCCTAGATATGCTCTCAGTCTGCTTATGGGCACATTTGAGATCGCAACAGCTCTGGAGGAAAGCATTTGGTCAGCCTGCAATGCATCGTGATGACCTGCAGGGTTTCTTCCAGACTGCAAACACAGGGGCAGAGGTCAGGTTAAGTGTTTTCCCACCTGTGATTCCTAAAGGGACAACGCTCTATTGGGCTGGAGGTTAGGGGTCCTGCCAGGATCCCAGAATCAGGCAGTCTCGGAAGCGACTGAACAGAAGGTAGAGAAGACAGGAGTCAAAGCTGAGGACTCCTGGGGGCCTATGAGGCAAGCCTGACTCCTAAAAACCTGGCTGCGGATTTGGGCCAAGAGGTATTGAGAGCTTGTTGCTTAGCAACGTGACACCAGCTAATAAAGGGGCGTTGGAGGCTTTTCATTTCCCCAGGCTGCAGGTAATTTTTATAGGGGGATTTGGAGAGTGTGTTCTTGTACCCTTTGTCTTTTCTGGAATCTAACATTTGCTCCCCATGTCAATGAGACAACAACATGTTGTGAGTTTCCCCGTGTCTGCAGAGTGATGTCTATTGAGGATTCTGATCCTTCAGCAGAGTGAGCATAGATACTATATTTAAAACTGACAGCTCAGGAGTGAGTTGGTGAGCACCACTTAATGCAAAGTAGCGGCAGCGGCCGCATACATTTCTGAAATAAGGCAGATGGAAGCTGGCAGCTGTGATGGGAGAGTGGTAAATAAAACATCAGCTGAAGTTCTTCAAAGAAATAGCTTACCAGAGTGATGATATTCTATACTTAGGAAGCATTTATAATCAATCCCTAGCTTTCATTGCCATGCCCAAGCTGGCAAAGCTGTCCAACGCCAGGTGAGGCAGCTGCTGTGAACACACCTAAGAGCCACTCCAGTGAACGGCCTGAAAGGCCAGTGCTGACCTGCCATAGGTACCAGTCAGCGACGGGTACAGAAATGGAACGCAAGCACTTACCAAACGTTTCAACATTTGAGCAGAGTACAGTCAATCGTCATTTGGAATCTAATATTTAAAAACCCAGGCCTAAATTTGCGCCTTCTGTTTTATGAAAATGCAGTTTAATAGAGTTCAATCAGAGTCTAGGACTGTTATGAGTTGGGAAATTACGAAGCAACTAGGAAAAATGGGC
>NW_005871121.1:5035681-5094781 GCF_000147115.1 Myotis lucifugus
TTATTTTTGCCAGGTTTTCTCAGAGTTCCTAAAAGGACAAAAACTTAGCCTTCACCAAGCTACACAGCAGGCTGTATGACTTTTTTTGTGTATCTGCTTGCTAATAAATCCTATATAATAAAAGCCTACTATGCAAATTGACCAAATGGCAGAACAACTGGTGGAACAACTGATCACTATAATGGGCACTGACCACCAGGGGGCAGATGCTCAACGCAGGAGCTGCCCCGAGCCTGCAGGCCCCAGGCCAGCCATGGTGGGTGCCAGCAGGGGCCCACCCAATTGCCCCACCTGCCACCCCGCAGATTGGCCCTGATCGCTGGCCAGGCCTAGGGACTCTATCCATGCATGAATTTCATGCACTGGGCCTCTAGTATTTGTATAAAGGGCAAGCTATAGTATAAGACTTGCTTCCCATTGTCTAGTTGTGAGATTGTGAGGGGAAGAGACACATAGCTTTATCCACTTCTAATTTCTCAAACTTAACAGTTGTAAATGGCCACAATGGCTTTATACAGTTTGCCATATAAAGTATCACTATTATCTTAACAGTACAGGGCCCTGATAAAGATTAAGATTTTTTCTCCCTCATCTTCTAATGGGAAGCATAAGAAGCCATCTTGGATTTGCTAAGAATAGCAACACCCACCCTGTGGGCACATGTCTCGAAAGATAGTGTGTCCAGAAGGGGAGGGGTAGGGCAACTGGTCCTGTAATCTATAACATGGATGTGGAATGACACCCTTTATATCTGGAAATTATAGCAAATAACTGCCTAGCAAGGATAAGGTGATGGTTCTCTGAGATTTAAAATAGACATAATGGCAGGACTGAGAGAGAGAAATCCCTTTGGAGAATAAGGAGGAGATTCATGGCACTAAAAGTGGAAAACTGTTGCAGGGTTCTGGCACAGTGTTCTCAAGGCCAGCAATAGTCTTGGGATGAGGCTTGAGAGTGGACAGACAGCAAGGAGGCATTGCTGCCCTATGAGCATCAGCCCTGATGGAGGGGATGCAGGCAGAACTGGGCCCCCATCTTTGCGTTCCCTCCAAGCCTGGATTTCTAGATCCCCTAGTAACACACTGTTCAAACCTTTTCTTGCATTTGTAGCAGGAAGCAAGTCCAAGCACCTTAACCTTGGCGACAAGGTGAGCTGTGAAGGCGGAGCAAGGCATACGGTATGTTAAAGCACCTCTCGGAACTTGGAAGCCCTCCGTAGAAATTCCCATGGAGAGAAGAGGAAGCAGGGGTTCTAGGTGGATATCTTATTAGGCTCAACAGCCTAATAGAGGCCAAGTAGCCACCGGAGAGTGACTGTATAAAGCTTGAAAATTAGGACTAGGTGCTGCAAACGTGGGAGCTCAGTTGGAGCATCTTCCAGACTAACTTGATCTAAGAGAACGAGGCACTCCGTACAAAGAGCCACACTGTCCCGAGAGGTTATCGGCATCACCAGAGTGGCACCAGTTTTCAACAGTGACACCACATGGCAGTGAGGAGAAAAGGAGCCTTGACTGAACTCTCCAGTATTCTCTCCTCTTTGATGTAAAAGTCGGGTTGGCCCTTTCCTGTCAACTCTATCAACTGCGTGAAATCTGACAAATCACAGGAAAGACACAACCCTCAAAAGTGAGATGCCTGATAGTGTGGTGGATGCGATCTTGCATTATTAATTAGAAAATAAAAGATGTAATCCTACTGGCCTCCCTCATTTGTGAAAGAGTCCATAGGTTATTTGGAGGCATCAAAGGAAATATTGGATTTCTTGGAAAGAGCAAAGTAAAATAATACTAATAGTCATAAAGGAATTACAGCTGGTACATATTACAATTGTTATTATAGGCTAGAAATTTGGTGTCAGATAAATTCAGTGCCCTAGGCCAGTGGTTGGCAAACTTCGGCTCGCGAGCCACATGCGGCTCTTTGGCCCCTTGAGTGTGGCCACGAAGTTTCAATTGCACTGTACGTGCGCACCTGCACATGGTATTTTGTGGAAGAGCCACACTCAAGGGGCGGCAGTTTGCCGACCACTGCCCTAGGCAGTTGTTGTCCTTCTTGCCTCACTTAGTGCTTTTCAAATTTCCATATCTGGAGAACTATTATTGCTTGAAGTGTGTCCCCAGAAATTATAATTTTCAAGTTCTAATCCCTAGTACTTGTTACTTTATTTAGGGGGGAAACTCTTGGCAGACGTACTCCAGTTAAGGTGAGGTTATTAGAATGGGACCTAATCTAATATGGCTGCTGTCCTTATGAGAACAGAAGAGACAGAGAAACACATACAGGGGAATGCTCTGTGTTAAAGAAAGCAAAGCTTGGAGTTATGCTGCCACGGGCCAAGGAAAGCCTGGAGCTACCAGGAGACAGAAGAGGAGTCAGAGGAAGCATGGCCCCATCAGCAACTTGACTTTAGACTTCCGGCCTTCAGAAATGTGAGAGAATACATCTGTGTCGCTTCAAACCACCAGTTTGTGGTGCTGTGCTACAGCCCTAGACAATAAATACAAGGACTATAAATGGAAAATTTTCACCCTGGCCAAGTGGTTCAATTAGTTGGAGCATCGTCCGTATACCAAAAGGTTGCAGGTTTGATTCCAGGTCAGGGCACATACCTACGCTTTGGGTTCAATCCCCAGTCATGCTGTGGCCTGGAGGCAACCAATGGATATTTCTCTCTCACACCATCAATGTCTCCCTCTCTCTCTCTCTTCACCTCTCTCTCTAAAATTAATAAAAACATATCCTTAAGTGAAAGTTTTTTAAAAATAAAAAATTTTTTGTCATTCAGAGAAAATGGTCTCAAGAGAACACAGACAATGGTCCTGATAAATATAAAAATGACCTTGACCTGGAGCTTAAAGTTGACAAGTGAGCTTAATCATGACTAGACTCTCCTGTAGAAGGTACATAGGGGAGCTTTCAGGATAGTTAAAGGAGCCCAGTAGATGGGACTTTTTAAAGGACTCAGGGGGATGGATATGGCACATCATTCAATTCCTGCCTTCCTCAAGACTTCCTACTCTTCTTCCTATGCCTAACCCACTTTTTCTCATCTTTCCTCTTCTCTTTCTCTTCCCCCATGACACAGTAACCTTCAAAAAAAAATTCTCCTCTTTTCCAATATCTTTAATAGAGTAGTGAAATGAGAAAGCTATCCTCAAAAATCTTACTAGCCTGTAGATGGCTAACAATTTCCCAGAGAGCTGTCCTGGGATCCAGCTCCCCTTGGGAAGCGAATTTTCTCCTGCCATGTAAGCAAACAAAGTCTCCAAGACCCACGTGATACCCTGGGACTTCAGCTAATAAGCTGAATCCCTTGTTTATCAAAGTGAGTTATGAATATACTAGACAGTTGGTTTCTGGGCCTGGGGGAAAGACCTAGTTCTGCATTTAAAGAAAGATAATTGAGTAACAGGTTATCTGTCCCCAGCTTGTTCTTCAAGGAAGGAGATTTGAGACAGGCCAATAAAGTTAAGGTGGAGCCTCCTGGAAAGAAACATAAAACCCTCATTCCACTCCCACACCGCACACACCCCTCGCCAAGCTGCTAGAGTAAGGGAATCTCTGCAGGGGAGAAAAACAGACACACCATTCTGAGGAATCTTTTGAGTTTCCTAGCAACACAAAGCCAGTATAATTTTAGCATTTTGTTTTCATTCCTTGAAAATCGTGACAACTGCAAAGAGTCTCTAAGCAGTAAAAAGTGAGAACAGGAAGAACCTACTGGTGGCTATGTCTTCTCAGTGATTAATTAGAACAGATTCTGACTACAATTAAAATTGCAAAGTGGGCATGTTCTTATATAAACTGACCTAAGCCAATTTGGCCAAGCACAACTGTGAGCTATCATGAGAACTTAACCCTAGAGGTAGGAAAGTTTAAGAGTCTCCTCTTCCATGTTGTCACAGCCAGGAGGAATGTTACATCAAAGCAAGTGTCTGAACAAACCTATTTGCCACAGTGCACATATTTATGAGCAAGCAGACCCCGAAGCATTAACTATGTTGTTCTTTCCACTCTAGGGAAGTTCCCGTTTTCTGTTATCTTACACACTCTCCAGTATTTTGTATGAAATGTTCCTTGGAGACAGGTATGATGCTATTTTAGCAGCAGGATGCAGGTAACCTTTTAGTTGGAATTCAGGTCCAGGATCCCTGAGTGAGATCTACAATATCCTTAAATGATGAAATCCAGCACTAAATGGAAATTCTTGACCCCAGGATTCACATAGTCTATGCAAGGGAGGTGCTTGTACAACATGTCTAACCAATTCATATATTTAGATACCATTCATTTCACCCAATTAAAAATTATTGCAGATCTCCTTTATGCACTTAAGAGCCCCTCTAGTGAATACTTAGATATGGAATGCTGATGCTTTTAGAAACTGCCTCTGGATTTTTATTTATTTATTTATTTATTTATTTTTATTTTTAAAAAAATATATTTTATTTGTGTTTTATAGAGAAGAAGAGAGAGGGATAGAGAGCTAGAAACATCGATGAGAGAGAAACATCGATCAGCCGCCTCCTGCGCACCTCCTACTGGGGATGTGCCCACAACCAAGGCACATACCCTTGACCGGAATCAAACCTGGAACCCCAGTCCACAGGCCGATGCTCTATCCACCGAGCCAAACTGGTCAGGGCTGCCTCTGGATTTTTAGTAGAGCTTTTTAGATATTAACAAACCATCTTTGAAGTGTGTTGTTGGGTCCAAGTTCCTCTGCCCAGGGACTTGACCTCTTTGGACACCGAGAATTGGAAAAAGATACCAGCAGCCATAGGTAGGTGGGTCATGCTTTATTGCAAACAAAGCAGCCAACAACTGGCTGGTCAATGGCACCTTTTATACGTGCTGAAACAAAAGAGGCCTCGTGCCAATTAGAGACATCTGTGTTAGAGTAACGTAAGTAGTTATATAAGGGTGCGCCTGCGCAGTACGTACGTATGTTATTGCCCTTGTGCATGCGTATGGCAATAGGCTTTTAATATCTGCTGTACTCTGGTCAGGGCCCCCACATATACATATCTCATCAGAGTATTAAAAATGTTTACTAAGTTCCCTCTCCCCCAGGGTGTACATAAAGTTAACATATATGTATCACATGATTAGAATATTTTAAAGTAAATTCAGATCATTTAACATCTAGTCTCCTTGTTCCAAGATGCTCAATTTTCTCTGAGTTATTAAAACCTGCTTTTATCCGGTTGGCATTGCTCAGTGGTTGAGTGTTGACCTATGAACAAGGAGGTAACAGTTCAATTCCTGGTCAGGGCATATGCCTGGGTTTCAGGCTCAATCCCCAGTGTGGGGCATGGAGGAGGCAGCCAATCAATGATTCTCTCTTATCATTGATGCTCCTATCTCTCTCCTTCTCCCTTCTTCTCTGAAATCAGTAAAAAAAAATCTTTTTAAAAACCTGCTTTAAAATATTTATTCACACAAAAGAAGAAATAATAATAGCTTTGAATATATACATGGGGTAGAAGATAAAAATAGAAAACTTTTATATTTTTAAATAATATTTTGAATATAATACTGATTCTACTAGGCCAGCTCATTTATGTCACTTAGCACCCTCCCCTACTATCCTCAGTCAATTATTTGGTTATTTGTACCACTATCCTGCTAGCCAAATGGGGGCAAAAAATTTGTATCACCTTAACACACCTCTCTTTAAATTTGGTGTTGATGTTCAAAAACCAGTAAGTGATTAGACTAAGACACCACTTGCCAAAACCGGTTTGGCTCAGTGGATAGAGCGTCGGCCTGCGGACTGAAGGGTCCCAGGTTCGATTCCGGTCAAGGGTATGTGCCTGGGTTGCGGGCACGTCCCCAGTGGGGGATGTGCAGGAGGCAGCTGATCGATGTTTCTCTCTCATCGATGTTTCTGACTCTCTATCTCTCTCCCTTCCTCTCTGTAAAATATCAATAAAATATATTTTAAAAAAAAAAAAGACTAAGACACCATAAACAGTGGCCATTTCAATATCTCACCAGGTAATGTTTGTCTTGTTGAATTCATTGAAGATCAGAGACTAGCTCTTAGCCTAAGAGGCTCAGAATTTGAATTTTCCAATGTTCTGGAACTGAGTGGATTTGAGGAAACCCATTTATGCTAATTAGGCAGCCCCGTGACTAATATATAGGCCAGAAAAGTTTAATTCACAATGAAAACCATAACTGCCAATTGGACCTAATTCTAACATTAATTTAACGAGTGTATTTTCGCACTGAGGGCAACTACTGGGAAAACCAAATGATCAAGATTTCAATTGAACAAGGGTTCAAAAGAGAGGGGCTCGATTATATGATATAAATGTTTTATACCATTGGGTTCGGACGGGTTTCCAGGGTAGGTATATACCTGACAAGAGGTCTATTTTCTTCTGTTGATTCAAGAGGTAACCTCATGCCCCCCCCCGCCCCCTCCGCTATAGAACTTGAATGGAACTGATTTTGTCTCTGGAAATCTCCTTTTCCCACTTTCATATCAGTGGAAGTGGAGTTCTTGGGGTGCTTCAGAGAAAGGAATTTCCTGAGGCCCCCCACAGGAGGATGGGGTTTCATGGAAAGCTTTATTGATGATGTAAAATTAAGGGGGTTCCCCTCCAAGGTCCCATCTTCATTAGTCTCGCCATGGAAGAAGTCCATCTTGTTTTCAGTAGGGCCAGGATTAAGGTCACTGCCCAGAGTTTCTGCATGTGGAGTCTGCATGGCCATGGGCCATGCCACTGCTTAAGGCCACATGGCTATGGAGGCAAGCAGCAGGTCATGGAGCAAGAGTGGGCAAGAGCATGAGCAAGGGAACTCTGAGGATTTTAACCTTCCATGATTTCACAGGCTTGCAGTGGCTCCGCCCTCCCTCTTCTAGCCAATAATCCTTTTTCCCAGGCTGGATTGACAGGAGAGCACCTTCCCTGTGTCACCCCAACTTCATTGCCCATGCCTCCATCTCCCTCTTTGTTTGATATCTTCCCCCAGTGATCTGCAGGGGTCCCCTGGTGGTTCCCTGGGGAGCGTAAAGCTGTGAAGCTTACTAGTATAATGCCTGGCCTCCCTTTTGCTCTCTTCCTATTATTAATATTAATAAAGTAGCTAATTATGACAATGACACTCGCATGGCTAAAACCCTTCTACAAAACACTTTCCTTCTTTAGAAATGGCACTGTCTTCACTCGGGTTAAAATAAACTCTGAGGGTTCTTAGAGCCAAGTGACTACATTTCTCTTCCTTGTATCTCTTGTCATGATGTCTCTTCTTCATTAATCCTCTTTGCGTATCTGTTTTGAACTATTGGCCAATTTTATGGTTCAACTTTATTTCTGACAGAAAGAATTATCACAGACACCTTTTGTTGATCCATGTACCCTTATAGCAAGCAATTCTTCTAATTGTCACAAAAGGAAAGCACAGATGTTCTGTGTGATTAGAAATGAAATTTTAGGAGAATAGCATTTAGCACAGTGACTTGTAGAAGCATCAACAAGTATCTGTTGAATTAATAAGCTAGGGAATGCCATTGATACTAGTTCCATAAGGATTTTTTTCTAAAAAGGAGAAAAAGTGAAAGAAAGGCAGGGGTGTCTTCAGATAACCAAGATAACCTGGCACTGCCACCGAAGGTGTGGCACCCAGCCGCTCAATCCACATTTGCTATTCTGAGCGTTTCCTTGTGGTCAGAGGGGAGGGGTCACACCCAACAACTGAGCATGAATCAACCAGTAAGACATGGGGAAGGATCTGGGGAGCCTAAAACCGTATGAAATATTTCCAATCGCCTCATCTTGTCCTGCACCAAGAAATGCTTCGCCTCTCCACTCCTCCTCTGTACTCAGTCACTAAGCGCCCCACTTTTATTCTCTCCCAACAGGAGTAAATAAAACAGCAATCCAGCGTTAATGAAGAAGAGACATCATGACAAGAGATAAAAGGGAGAGAAATGTAGTGTAAAAGCTTTGAAAATTAATTAGAAAGGGGGAAGTAGTTTTGTTAAATCCCAGAGCTGTGAGGAACCTACTTCTGAGGACCATGCATGCATTTAAAAAACAAGGACCTCTGTGAAATCGGTTTCATTGCACCGAGCTCTGATGATTGGCTTATCCTTTGAAATATGATAGCCTCTCTAGAGGTTTAGCCTCCTTGAAAACTTCACTATGTTTTCAAGGTGCCTCATGATACTGTGTTCAGCTTTGCTTTATTTAGTTTCAAAAGAGAACCATGGTAAAAAAAAAAAAAAGAACAAATCCTTTTTTATTTTGCTCTTTGTACCCTGTTTTCCTTGTTTTAGCATGCTCTTTCTTCTTTATCAAAAATGACGCTTACCCAAGATAAAAGTCACCTTAAAAAATAATAATAATTGTGAGTCTAGCTGGAGTGACACATTAATAACAAAATTTAAAATATTATAAAAATGAGTAATTCTCTAGTGACAGTAAAAAATGATAGATTTCTCTAGAACTCCAAATAAGCCAGTGGAATGCTTTCAATGCATATGTTATCAGGGCTCGCTCCGGTTTTAGAGCTTCAGTGGCGACCCCGGTAGTCCCAAATCAAAACCACTTTCCTGCTTGCCTTTCCAGCCTCACTTTTCATCATTTCTCACTCCTGCTCTGTCTCTGCGCACAGCCATCTTGAAAACTCAAGAATGTACCACCCTTTCTCTACCTTTGCAGTCCATGTACCTGCTGTTCCCTTCACCTATGATGCTAGTTCCCCGTCACACTACCTCCCCTCCAACTGGTTAAATATGACCTTTCTTTCAACCCTTACAGGACCCTACCAACCAGGGTACCATCACTGATCACCTAGAACTGTGATTGCCTGTAGACTCCACTCACCAGAAATATTTGCTAAATGAAATAATAAAACGGATGAACAGATGAGCACTTTATTAATATAATTTTTAAATGGATAGGACTAAGAGTTCTTTTCACCCCTTCATACTTCACAAACTTCAGTTTTGCTGCCCATGTTTTTAGTACCATTATTTTCCTTATAAAATTTAGAATGTTGCTACTCTGCAAATATCACTTACATATTACTTAGGGGGTCTTAAGTTCCTTCTTTGTAAACATCAATTTTAAGCATTCATTCATTCATCAACTATTTATAAAGTTTTTATATAGACCAATGATTCAATTGTTATTTTTCAGAATTATATTTAAAGAGTATTTTGTCCCACAAACCCTTTCTTTGCTTTCCTATTATTCTTTATTTCAAGTTACTTTATATTGGGACTCATTCAATACATCAAAAAAGTGTAAGAAATAGGAAAAATGATGTATAACCATTTCACTCATTTTCTCTGATAAAAAATTTTCTAAGAAGAATCCACTATATAGCTTTTGGGAGAGTTGTGAGGGTGGAGAGAGCATATATGAGAAAGAGATTATTTATAGTTTGTAAATGTCCACCACCAGAAAAATGTAAATCATGTTAAATGAACTTATGTTTTGGTTAGTGACCTTATACTTTAACATTTGTAACTTAAAATCTACATGTTAAAAATATCACATTTGTTTGACTTTTAAAACAATAGAGTTTCAAGCCATTTTCTTATAACTTATGCTTGATGTATATATGAATATATGTATTGCATAAACATATATGCATAAAGCATAATTTTAATACATAAACACCCACCTTTTATATGTATAAATTTATGCGATCTAAAAACTGATTCAAAACTAAGTTACTATATTTCAATTCCAACATCCCATTTTGGATGGGAAGGGAAAATTTATGAATACACTGATTATAAGACATATCCCAGCTTTAGAACATTAAATGCATAAAAATAAGCATTTTGAAATCAATGATATGCCATGTACTTTTTCCTTCTGCCAGAAATTAAGCTTGATTATGTGTCCTTGCTACACAAGTATATTCTACATTTTTCCATTTAAAAGTGTAGAATGGACACAAAAATGGCAGCTGGTCTCTAAATATGACTAAATGAAAGGCTTGATTTCTTAATAACAAAGAAATGGCAGTATTGCTCTGGCTGGTGTTGCTCAATGCCTAGAGCATCGGCATTGAAGTCTGTGCACAGAAGGGTCATGGGTTCAATTCCCCATCAAGGGCACATGCCTGGATTGCAGGTTTGATCCCTTGCCCAAGTCAGTATGCATGCAAAAGGCAACCAATAGATGTGTCTCTCTCACAGATCTCTCTCTCTCTCTCTCTCTCTCTCCCCCTTCCACTCTCTCTAAAAGTCAATGGGAAAATTATTCTCAGGTGAGGATTAATGGAAGGAAGGAAGGAAGGAAGGAAGGAAGGAAGGAAGGAAGGAAGGGAGAGAGGGAGGGAGGGGGGAGGGAGGGAGGGAGGAAGGAAGGAAGGAAGGGAGGGGAAATGGCAATATTTCAAATAACTCTTGTCAGTTGTATTGATTTTCTGTCTCGCATGTACAGATTTCCCTGGCTTTTGGCTGGGCATTTCAGTACCGGTGTTTTGCTGCCAGTCCATCATTTGACTGCAGTGTATTTTCTTTTACCAAAGATGTGTCCACTACCAGGCATAATTCCAGAATAAAACAAAATTATTATTTTAGACTCAGTGTTATTATTTATATTTTCTGTTGATCTAAAGTTTGGCTTATTCCCGTTCCTGCCATTCATTTTATGTAGTGATCAGTTAATCACATTAGGGTTTTGTCAGTACCATGGGCTCATGATCATCTGCACAAAGTCTCCTGGGTGGTGGCACAAATGTTAAATGCCGGATCCCACTTCTGACCTCCTGTGCTTAAATATCAAAGGCTGGGCTCTGGAATCTGTATTTTTTAAAATTAAATTTATTGGGGGTGGCATTGCTTAATAAAATTATATAGGTTTTAAGTGTACAATTCTATAACATAACATCTCTGTATTACATTGTGTGTTCATCACCCAAAGTCAAATCCATATGTTTAACAAGTTCTCTCAGGAATATTTTTTAGGTACAGCTAATTTATTACATAGGTTTTATTTAGTATATATACAATTTTAGACTTCAATATTTGCTCTATAACATATTTTTATTAAAATATATTTAGTAACTATTTAATACAGGGTTCTCAACCTGTGGGTCGCGACCCCTTTGGTGGTCGAACGACCCTTTCACAGGGGTCGCCTAAGACCATCCTGCATATCAGATATTTACATTATAATTCATAACAATAGCAACATTACAGTTATGAAGTAGCAATGAAAATAATTTTATGGTTGGGTCACAACATGAGGAACTGCATTTAAAGGGCCAGAAGGTTGAGAACCACTGATTTAATATTTCATTAAGTTGCTAACCATAATTTTTCTATAATTTGGTTATGAGTTCCTCCAAATATTTTGCTCTTATAATGATCATGGATGGTGACAAAAATCTTTAATTTATTTAGAACTTGCTCTGTTTTAGGGAGGGAGATGAAATTTTAAAACAGATGGTTTCTCCTAAATGGTTAATAAATCTGTTCCTTTTAGGACTGACACTCTCTTGTTTTGGGATTATGAATGAAGTTGTGTCAACGAGCAAAATTAAATAAAGTTTTACATTTAATTTATTTCACTATTAAAAGTCTTTATTGCAAAGCTGCATATATTTTCCAATAAAAATGCAATTTTTAAGGAGAGGATAAAATATGTTTACTTGGAAGAATAATCTATACTAATAATAGCCTAGGGCAGTCACAACCAGGACCGACGACCGAACAGTGGGCCCCTGGCCGCCAAGGCACACAGGCGGGAAGGGTCTGTGGGCTCTGGGCTTCTGGGGCTTGGTGGTGAAAGAGATCTGAGGGCCCTGGGCCACCGAGGCACACAGGCGGGAAGGGTTTGTGGGCTCTGGGCCTCTGAGGTATGGCAGCAGCGAGAAGGGTCTTTAACTCCAGGCCCCTGAGGCATGCAGGCGAGAAGGTCTGTGGGCCCCGGATCGCCAGGGTCCTGCGGAACTCTGGGTCTTGCGCTATTGGGAGTGTGGCTGGCCTTCAAACTGGACCGTGACAGGAGTGAGAAGGGAGCCCCATTCTTTGCAGAATCCACTGTTGGGAGGAGGGAGCCTGTCTGCCTGATCACTCCTAACCATTCTGCCTGCCTGCCTGCCCAAGGGTTCCTGGATTGCGAGAGGGTGCAAGCCAGGCTGAGGGAACTCCCTCCCTGTGCACGAATTTCATGCACCGGGCCTCTAGTATGTAAATAACTAGAGGCCGGGTGCACAAATTGGTGCATGGGTGTGGTCCCTCAGCCTAGCCAGTGATCTAGGCCTATCGGGGTGTAAGCCGGCTGGGGGGGAGGAACCCCAGGAGGTTGCCTGACCAGCCCCCTGATCGAGGCCTATTGGGGGGGGCTGGCCAGCAGGGGGGAGGGGCCACTGGAGTTTGGCTGTGGGAGCGCACTGACCACCAGGGAACAGCTCCTGCATTGAACGTCTGTACCCTGGTGGTCAGTGCACATCATAGCGACTGGTCAACCGGCCATTTTGGTTGTTAGATCGTAACGGTCGCTTAGGCTTTTATATATATAGATGCTTACAAAATACTGAGAAATGTAGTTTTTAAAATTTATCTTTATTGTTGAAAGTATTACAGATGTCCTCCTCATTTCCCACTTTGACCCTTTCCACCCTCTCCTGTCCCACCTAGGCGTTCACCACACTATTTCCTGTGTCCCTGGGTTATGCATATATGCATTGCAAGTTGTTTAGTTAGTTTAACGGATTCAGTTTGAATAAAATGTGCATTTCTTAAGTGCAGCACTCCTTTCATTGCTACTGAGAGAGAATCCAAATACTCTTTGACTATAGAGAAGCCCTCCCCCCATGTCTTGGTGTATTTTAGGACGTCTCATGTTCTTTATATGTGGAGGGATCATCCCTGCAGGAGCTGACTGCTGTGTTTGGCGTGAGGAGGAAGAACTCCAGTCCGGGGAGGGGACTCCCCTGAATCTGCTGGTTTCAGACATTGTCAGGTATAGCTGGCAGCTGAGATGCCCAAGTAGAGAGGGAGAACAGCACTGCTTTAAGACCCAGGTCCTCTCCTGAGAAGGGGACCATCAGGGCTTAGCTTTGGGCCTCCTGGCAGGTTTGGGAAAGCTCCTTATGACGTGGCGATTGCATAACCTCTTCCAGGGACTTGAGTGCCTCTCGCCTCTCCACCATGTCTTCCTCTTGCTGTGAGCTTTTGGATCTCTCTTCCTTTAGTCCTGGAGCCAGGAACGTCATTTCCTGCCTCGGCACCCAGTAGGTCATGGTCCCCTTTCTGGAAGCGTTGGTAAGGCTGGGTTATTTAATGACTCCTTCTCACTCCAGGCAGCCTCTAAGGATGACTGGATCCCCGCATCTCCTCTCTCCATGCGCTGGACTTGTCCATGACGTGGCATGTATCCTCAATCTGCGTGGACAGTGCTTTTGTGAGCTGTGTTTCACATCTTACTTCGAACAGATTGAACAAGTTTGACTATAAATAAGAGACCCACCAAGAAGCCAATGAGAGGCAGACATGCCACTTTCTCCCACTGGAGGATGTGGACAGTGAGGCGTGGAGTCAGGCCACCTTGCCCAGCGTCACAAAGCACTGCAGCCCCTCCATGGACCACAGGCACTGCCTCATCACCATGAAGCCTCTGACTACAGCAAACCCCGTGATACCCCAACATTCCACCTGTAATCTGACCAGCAAGGCAACCTGGACTGGTCATCAGTGATATGGTTGGGGTGGGGGCAGATTTATAAATAGCATGTTCTCTCTCCATGACTACCTGAAGATCATTCACCTTCATCTCTATCTCTATGGTTTTTTGTTAGTTGTTTTTTTTTGTTGTTGTTGTTGTTTTATCAGTATAAATTAAAATATATGTGGGGAATAAACAAGTTATCTATCAGACTCTTATGAATACTGAAGTTTGGGAAATCCTTCCTAGTGCAGCATAGACTCAGGAACTAAACTTTCTGGGTTTGAGTCCCTGTTAAGAGCAGAGTGACCTCACATAAATTATCTACACCTTGTTTAGTTTCCTCCTCTGAAAAAATGGGATATTAGTGCCTTCCTCTTGGGATCTTTTGAGAAGGAAATGGTGAATATTTGTAAGGCACCTAGAACAGTGGTTATCTATATATATAAAAGCCTAATATGAGTGTCCTCTCAGGAGTTCAATCGACTGGGGGTTCAATCGCTCACTATGACATACGCTGACCACCAGGGGGTGGCATGGAATGAAGGGAGGCCCTGACCAACAGCTGGCAGCCACTATGGACCTTACCTGTGCATGAATTTTGTGCACTGGGCCTCTAGTCATTTTTTAAAACTACACGTGTCTTTCTAAATCTATAGAAACCTAGAAAGTGGTTTGTCCATTTAACAAATATTCAGCAAACACCCACCATGTGCTGGGCACCCGTCTGTCTGCAAGGTGATTGCATTCTACTGGGGGGATTTTATGCAAGTTGACATGCACTCAGCATGCCTATGTGCTCAAGCCTTTAACAAACATCACCTGATTAATTCTCACAGTACTAAGAGGTAGGAAATGTTCTCCTCCTCCTTTTGTAAATGAGGAAACTGTGTCACAAAGAGGTTAAGTAATTTGGCCAAGTTTAGGCACCTACTAAGTGATGGCATTAGTGATCAACCTGGAAAACTGGACTTCAGTCTGTGCTCATTTAACTTAGCTATGCTGACAGGTGTATTTATCCCATTAAAAGGAATGCTCAACTGACCAATGCTGAGTTGACTCTTAGTTGAATGAGGATACATGTGGAGGTCAAAAAAGAACTGGAGTGCAAAGGATTCACTTCCCAGTAAGTACAGGGTGGGGCAGCCTGTTACCCCTTCCTTATTGGTTTGGTGCAGATGCTCTATTATATTTACAGTAAGTGAAGATTCTCAAAAATTGTATTTTAAATAGATACAAGTTTAATGCAGAGTTAAAGCTTTTTAAAACTCTATTCACTAAGTGATCAAACACCTTAATGGTTCCAAATAAGACTATAATCAGTGTCACCTGGTAGTCAAGTTGATCAGCAAGCGTTTTAGGGTTGGGCTCTATTTCATTTTCTTTTCTATTGAAAGGAGAAAGTTATTTAAGGTGTGGTAACTCTGAATAGTACCTTGTATTTACATGAAACTTCTCTCTAAGGCGTTGAAAGATTTTTATTCATTCCTACTCCCTTTCAGGTTTTGGATGTGTGGCTAGAGGTCATGATTAAGGATCAAGGGATTATTTTCTGGTTAATTATTCAAGTTCTAGGATGTCATTTGTTCACACTGGGGATGAATTTTACAATTATAGACAAGAAGAGATTTTGTGAGGTGAATCCACCTCTTTGTTTCCAAAAAGAACTCTTTCTTTCATAACTCCATTTGAAGTAATCTGGTAAGGACAAGGGAGGAGTGTATCTTTAGTAAAATTTGGGGTGTATGATAGTCAGAGAGGAAGGTGCTTGCAAACCAAATTGGGGCAAGGACACAAGAAGACTAGAATTTATATTTGTTGTTTAATATAGGGATTAAAGTATATATTTAGTAATCTTTAGATTTTAGTACGAATTGTGCTCAGTTTATTAACTCATAAAATAAAGAGTTGTGTGGCCCCACTGCCTATAATCTTTACTGTTCCACTCTACTGCTTCCTCTAGAGTGTTGCCATGTGGAGCATGTGGAAAAAGCATCATCAAATTTTCCAATTTTTAAAAAGGTTTCAGGTATCTGGTTTTTTATGTGAAGTACTCTGATTTTTAAATTTGCCCTATTTTATTTTAAACACTAGAGACCTGGTGCACAAAATTCAGGCACGGGTAGGGTCACTAGGCCTGGCCAGCGATCAGGGACAATCAGAGCCTTCTGGCTGCCGGCTGGGGCCTCCCTTCCCCAGCTGCCAGCTACCGACCAGGGCCTTCCTTCGTTCCATGCCGCCCCCTGGTGGTCAACACACGTCATAGCGAGCAATCAAACTCCAGGTCTCCCAGTCAAACTTCTGAGGGGACAATTTGCATATTAGGCTTTTATATATAGAGAGAGAGTAGGCAGGCAAAACAAAACATATTTGCATTCCAAATGCAGCCCACTGACCACCAGTGTATTACCTCTGGTTTAGTTTTCCTATCATTTGTTCAAGATGAACACTTTAAAAAGCAAACATCTTTACTGCTAAACATGCTCTTCCTCTATAATCTGTTATATTGTTCAAATAAAATTCAACTCAACTCTTCAACAGCTCCTCAGTGCCCACAATCACATCTAAATTCCTTACATGAAATTCTAGACCTATTTCCTGCCCTGTGCTCCGCTGCTTCCTCTGCATGTGAAGGCCATTTCGCCGGGTTGCTCTTCCCTGCTTGTCCTGCTGATGAACTCCCACCCATTAGCAACTCCAGCTGGAATATGTCTGCTGTTTGAAATCTTCTAGGTGAATGACATGGGGGTTCTACAATTACCCGGAATAGAGTGCAGGAGGAAGAACATAAATATAAAACTATTTTTATAATTGATACCTACTGACCTTGTTTGGCTCACTTTTGATATTTTGAAAATCAACTCAATAAATATTTAGTGAGCCCTTCCTATATGCCAGTCACTCTGCTATGCACTGGAATTATGAAGATTAAAAGTATGGCCTGTCTTTGTCTTTAAGTTGCCCGGAGCCTAGAACTGACATGCCCTCACACAATTGGAAGACAGCACTAACAGCGCTTTGATGACATTTGTTAGAAGATGCCAATGGAGCATAAAAAAAGGGTGGACCCGTGGAGCACTTTCCATAGGAGATTCAAGAGCTGAAATGGGAGGATGGCCAGAAGCTTTACATGGGGCAGGAGGAGGGGAAGCTATTCCAGGCAGAAGGAAGAGGAATTTCAGACAGAGGGATCAACATGTTTATGTGAAGAAGTCTAGTAAATTCAGAGAATGGCATGTTGTTTCCTAGGATTAGAAATTCCTAACACTCTTTAGGTGACTACTAGCATTGAGTTATCATTGATGTTACCCTGTACTGTAGTTTATAGGGATCTTGACCATGAAATCATTTTTCTGAGGCTTCTGGGGGTGACCTATGAACCTCTTAGCTGACGTCCTTAATGATGCAATAGAGAAATACATTTTTCCGGTCCCTGGGCTACATTCAAATGGACCACCACCAAATACCCAAAGTGTTGCGTTAGAACAAGTATATGCCTTTGCTTAGAAGTTCTCTCTTGACCAATTCCTTGACTCAACCTTTGGAAATTTCCACACCACCTTCCCATCATTCTGCTGAATCAAAACTAAACATTTCTTTCAGAAATTTTAAATGAATTCAATGAAATTGCATTATAGATAATTTGTGGAATTGGGGTTCTTGATGTTTGGTCTTTTTTGCAATATTTAAGCTTAAAATCACATCTAAGAATCTCATTATAATATTGTGTGGTTTGTTATTAGGAATGTGAGGTACCCCAAAGAATTAATAACAGCCCTTAAAAATGAATTTTGTTGCATTGTAGAAAAATAAATATCTCCTTCCTCTACTTACTAATTGAATATTGCTGTAAAATACAAAACTTTTGAATTATATGATTGTGAAATTATATTTAATTAAAAAAAAAAACTACAACCAGCTTTTAGCAACCAGGATTACAAGCAGCAAAAGCTTTGAATTTGCTTAGTTCTTAAAAGATGTGGTTTCATCCGCCAAGCAAATCTGTTTGGGGCACTTTGAGTCAGCTCATGAAAAGGCAGTGAGCCATGCTATTGCCATTCATAATTTCATCCCCATTACACTCCCTTTCAGAATTAGGTCAGGCCTGGGGAAAGGCAGTGTGAGGTAGAAAGTGTCCTTGAATGATAGCCAGGATAATTGTTGATGACATGCTACCACGTCTGCCTTTGCTTCTCTTCATCTTTCTTCTTTCCATATCGTTTTTTCCCACTGGTGTGCCTTAGGCTTACCAGTAGAGCTAGAAGCATTAATTTACTCTGATGGTCAGCGTGAATGAACTCTCTCCTGCTATCATATTACAAACCCTTGAAGACAGGGACCATGACACCGTGCCTGCCCACCTGTGTCTCTAGTGTCTAGCACAGGGCCTGCCATATTACACTCAATAACTCAACAAATATTTGTTAAGTGTAAATGTACTAGGAGGTGGGGAAATGGGTGTAGGTGGTCAAAAGGTACAAACTTCCAGCTATAAGTTCTGGGGATGCAATGTACAGCATGGTGATTATAGTTAACTTTGCATACTTAAAAGTTGCTATGAGTAGGTCTTACAAGAGCTTATCACAAGAAAAATACGTAACTATGAAGTGATGAATGTTAACAAAACTTATTGTGGTAGTTAGTTTCCAATACACATGCATATCAAGTCACTTTAAACTTATACAATGGTATATATCAATTACATCTCAATAAAGCTGGAAAATGTGAGTGAAAATGCTTTTTTGTTTAAATATTTTTGGCATTTATTTATTATTTATTTTTTCAATTACACTTTACAATGAATTTTATTTTATATTAGTTTCTGGTGTACAGCATAATGGTCAGACAATCATATACTTTACAACGTGTTCCCCCTGATATTTCTAGTACCCAACTGGCACCATACAAAGTAATTGCAATATTATTGGCTATATTTCCTATGCTGTACTTTATATCCCCACGACTATCTTACAACTACCAATGCTTTTTGAAATACTGGCTGGGCTCTGCTTGTGCTTTTTAATAAAAGTATGATGCCAGAAACTATATATTTATACATTTAACTCAGTACCAAGATGTACATATGTTTTTTTAATGTTCCATAACTGATTTCAACTTCCTCATGGGCCTCAATCTATAGTAGAGGCTAGGTGGGAGGAATAGAGGCAAACTTACCAAATAAAAGCAAATTACCTACCCCTGAAATTAATACAAAATAATAGGAATGTAAACTGAAAAAAAAAGTAAAATAAATATTTGTAAAAGAAATTTACCATTCAAATATTTTTCAATATGTTACTATCCTTTTGGGGGGAAGTGTATATTTACTTTGTAATTGATAGAGTGTGTGTGTGTGTGTGTGTGTGTGTGTGTGTGTGTGTGTGTTTCATCTCTTCCTTTTGACGATGGCCTCTGTTTAAGAAGAAAATTAAGCTGCATGTGCCTTCTTGTGATGGGTTTGGGACCTCACATTGGTGAACAGGCCCTCATGCTGAGTTTTAAGGGATCACAGGTTGGGTGTTGCCTTCCATGGTGGTGAAATATTAGCAAAGCTCACAGGTGGTTTGGCCATTTCTCTCCTCTGCTACCTCAGCCCCACCTTGGCTTTGACTGTGCTGCGGATCTCCCTATGTCTTGGATGAAACTCTCATTCAGTGCATTCATCTTAGGCATCTAATCATCTAGCAACCATTTTTATTCTGAGTGACTGCCCCATTTTGGTTTTCTTGAGACAATTGCCTTCCAGAGTCTGAACAAGGAAATTGGGTTGAGACTTTTCCCTATATATGCCTCCACCCTCCTTTTAAAAACTAATCATTGCTTTTCCACACATACTTGCAGATTGAATCTTAGGAGTGTGTGTTGAGGGGGAGAGGGGTGTGGTTTGGAATTTAGGAATTTAGTTAACTGCCTGACCACTTCTCTCACAACCTGCTCCCTTCCCCTTCTTCAGGAAGGCTAGAGAAGCCTTCTTTTCTCTTCCATTGCCTGCCAGGAACTTCCTCCAATGTCATATCTTCTTCCTTATGGAGGTAGCAGCAAATGAACCTGATTTACAGAAAGAAATAAAAGTGCATTGATTTAATATTTTCCAAGTATAATAATCATTTTACCAAAGAGAAAGCTAAAGCTCAAAGAGGTTAAAGCAACTTGAACACAGAGTAGCAGAACCTAGATTCAAAGCTGAGCTATAACGCATAATGATAGCACAATGGAATTTGTAGTTTTTGAGTGTTTTAATTCAAAGGTAGCAGCTTCTTATTTCTCTTTGCAGGTTTTATCACCAGATATTGCTTCCTATCAAATTACAACATAATGTGATATCACTTCTCCAACCTCACATAAAATTGGGCACATGAGACCAAAAGCAATTGCCCTAATTAATTAATTTGATAAAACACAGTTTATGTGTGAAAATGAATTAATAATCAGGTGAAATTAAAATCTAAATTAGGAAGCACATCTTTCACTCTCACTCATGGTTGGGAGACTTGTTTCAATTGAGTATTATTTCTGACATGGAAAATAATAGCATAACTATAATTAACAAAATTCTTTCCATTTGATTTTAAAGAGAAGCAGAGAAACACTGTTTCCATTTCAAACTACGGATCTAGGGGAATAATGAACTAGGATCCATTTTGTTTAAAAAGCAATTAACTCTATGAGTCTGTTTCTATTTTGTGTGTTTATTTTGTTCTTTAGATTCCAAATATAAGTGAAATACAGACTCATAGATACAGAGACAGATTGACAGTAGACAGATGGAAGGGGGGTTAGGGGGCTGGGTGAAAAAGTAAAGGGATTAAGAAGTACAAATTGGTAGTTACAGAATGGTCACAGAGATGTAAATTACAGCTTAGAGGAGTGATGGCGAACCTTTTGAGCTCAGCATGTCAGCATTTTGAAAAACCCTAACTTAACTCTGGTGCCATGTCACATATAGAATTTTTTTGATATTTGCAACCATAGTAAAACAAAGACTTATATTTTTGATATTTATTTTATATATTTAAATGTCATTTAACAAAGAAAAAACAACCAAAAAATGAGTTCATGTGTCACCTCTGACACGCGTGTCATAGGTTCGCCATCACTGGCTTAGGGACTATAGTCAATGATATCATAATAGCTATGTATGAGCCCAGGTGGGTACTTGAAATATTGGGGTAACTACTCTGTAAAGTACATAACTTTCTACCACTTTGCTGTACATCTCACACTAATACAGAATGATAGAGTGTAACCGTAATAAAAAATAAAGAATAAATGCATATATTCGAAAAGAAAATAAAATAAAAATCGTAGACCTCCCCATTAGGTTGCCTAGACCAGTGTTAAAAATAAGGTCCAAAAACAGTAACAAAAGAGAATGTCTCCAGTTCTCTCACCACCATGTCCAAGGGCATGTCAGCTCTCTCTTTAATTCAAAATACCCCATTTCATGTGCTCTTCACTAACCGTCATCTTGGTGACTCTATGGCACTTGCTATTTTCTGGATGGTTGTTTCAGTCAAGGCTACCCATGTCTGCCAAGGCTCTGCTATCCCTGATGCTCTCTGTGAAGTCCCTCCTCTGCGAGCTCTGCCTATGGATATGTGAGTCAAGACCTGCTAATGCTTGATGTTTCCGGGATTTATGCTCAGTCTCAGGAAGCCTGCCATTGGTCAGCAAATTCTACTTAGCTGGCACCAGTGCTGCCAACGCCCTGAGCTAAGGTGCCATGCAGCTTTTGTTAAAATTCATTCTTTTTTAGTGTAAAACTCATGAGAGCTTAGCCAAGGGCGGGCTGAAAAAAGAGACTATGCAAATAACTATCCCTTCTCTGCAATGCTATTTCATTCTCTGCTATCCAAAAACTTTAACTCTTTCTTTTCTGGGTTGAGTGCATCCCTATGCAAAAATAACTGTGGTGAGCATATCTTAAGGCTCCAATGAGGATCTCTGCAGTCTTTCTTCTTGACCTTCTACTTATATTTACAACTGCCTTCTGGGTATTTTTATTAGTAGCGCACATCCTCCTTGAATTCCAATGCCTGAATTGAACTTATCACTGCCCCTATCTCCCATCTCACCTTCCAGTCTCAATCAATAGGACTACCTTTCAACCAGTTTCCTACATCCGAAACCTAGGCATTTCCTGTGTCTTCTCCATCAATCTTACCAGTGCCTATATCCACTTCTTTACAAATTTTATGCTTCTCCTAAATATCTCTTAAATCCATCCACTTGTTTTGATTTCTACCATCTTATCTCAGGGCATCACCTCTTGCCTAGATTCCTGCAACAGCCTCATAGTGGTCCTCCCCACGCCTTCTCTTTCCCTTCCCCTCCAATATAATCTGTCAGGAAATGCAGTACAATAATCAATTCCTTGCTTAAATCCTTAAATATCTTCTTATTGTTCTTAGTCCAACCTGGTCTGGCCATAATTACTTTTCCCTCTTTGAATTGCCATGTTTTCTCTCCTCTCCAGGCCTTTCCAAATACTGTTTCCTCTGCATAAAATGAGATTACTGAAACAGGAATTTTGGGGGGTGAAAAAGGACAGGTTTTAGGAAATTTTAGAAATTTTGGAAATTAAGGGGACCATGGAGGAAGCACAGGGCTGCAGAGCAGCAGAAGGTATATTTCCATAGAATAGGGGAGCTGAAAAGCTGCAACAGGTACATTTCCATAGAATGAGGGATCTGGGAACAGCAAAAGGTCTATATTTACAAAATAAAGGGAAAGAAGCCCTTCATCCAGAAGGAGAAGAAGGAAGCCCAAAGGGAATAGGAAAACAATAAGGACACGGGGAGGGGGCGGGGAACCTCACCTGTCCCATGTGAGGTTCCACCTTTGAGCCCAGGAGTTACTATAGTAACCAGTCTAAGGAAATAGTGACCAATCAGAGAGGATATCAAGGCACCAAGCTCTGAGGCCTTTATAAACCATGGAAACCTGGACTCTTTCCCTTTCCCCACGTGGGGATCTGTACTTGTTCTTCAATAAGTTTCCACCTTTGCTATACCACCTTCCGTCCGTGGATTCATTCTTCCACTCCACCGGACAAGAGCCCAGGAACCAGTCTGCCCAGGGGAATACCCCGTGTTCCAGTCCAAAAATTCCATTTCATGACTAGATCTTTGTTGAATGAGTGACCAAATGAGTGAAATTTTCCCAGAACAGAGAACATTAAAGATATATCAACAAGCAATTTCCTTGAATCTGTTTACCTTCAATTGAACATTTTTACTACATTTTAAAATGTTTGTTTTATAAATTAAAGTAGAGCTTGGCATTTCAACAGGAGCCTTGCAGACTTGTTTTGAGTTTCTAGCAGGAGTGTTCAGCTAATTCTATTGCTTGGACTAGAGTGCCGTCCTCCTCTACCTGGGAGTATCACCATTTTTGTTGTGGGTGACATACTGAAGATACAGCCAATGCCTATGGCAGAATGACAATTATAGAACAGTGAGGGAATTACTGGACATCTTCCAACCATCCAAATCCTTCGAATCAAACCTGGCATACAATGGAGTAACAGATGTCACTGTTAGATTGCTCTAACATCCTTAATTTGACCTACCGCCAGATGCTCTAATTTGATTTCAAAAAGTCTGAGTAATCTTTACAAGTTTGGACAGTGAAAAACAGAAAATAATTTTATGACTGGGCAAGGCCAATGGCATCCGATCCATCTAGAAATAGAGCTAGCCAACCCCATCATTCATGAGATCATCTGACTGCCATCTACAGGATCCTGGGCACATGCCAACTTTGGTAATTATATTCAGTTTGCCCACTTTCCTTCATCATTTAATTGAATGACACACATTCAATTCCATGAAAAAGATACTATGCATGATTGCTAGTAAATTCTATAAGATAACTATCTCACACTAGAAACTGTAGCATTTTATGGGCAAATAAAGTAAAATAATTGCACGATAAATTCAGAACTGTGGCTTAAAAATGACAAATTATGAGATAATAAAATTGCTAAGTATATTACTCAAGGAAATTTAAATATGTTAAATGGCATTGCCTTTCTGGTTTATTAAAGTAAAAATACTTGTGTGTGTTTTTTACATATTTTTATTGATTTGTTAACGTGAAAAAACATTCAAACCTGTAAAAAAATTTTGTGAGTTTATTTGAGCCCAACTGTAGACAATTGCCGGGAAGCAATATCTCAACAGATTGGGGTAATGCTCCGGAGAATGGCGGGTTTTCCTCTATTTTTATACATTGCAATCAAAGGAGGGACATAGGTGAGTTACATGAAATCTATTGGTGATAGATTTGAGAAGTAGGAGAAAGCAAAGTGGGGAAACCTCTGGGATTAGATAAAAAATAAAATGATAGACACATACTTAGGTGGGTGCAGGAACAATGAACATGATAACAATGAAGGAATTTGTGGTCTCTGTCCTGGCACCCAGGCACTTTAAGTTGTGCCCCAAGTGGTCCAGAAAAAGGGAAGTTACAAGTTACCCAGACATTTCAAGGATATGTTAGATGCAAAAAGACAGATAGGCTCAGTTAAGGTAAAGGTTGATCTTGTCAGTGAAGATATCGGCCAAGGTAACTACCCACCATAACTGCTTTTAGTTAAAGTTTAATTTCAGACCATCCTCTGAGTTTGCAAGACCGCCGTTTCTCACAAGATTGATCTTTATCAGGGAAGATACTGGTCTAGAACAAGACTACCCACTGTAAACTGCTTTTAGTTAAAGTTTTAATCTCAGACCATCCTCTGTAGTTACTTTAGGTCTTTGAATTTGCAAGACTGCCATGCAGGCCTTCCCTGAGCTTGTCAGGTTAGCATGTAGCCCCTTTCATCCACAGATTTCAGAGAAGAAGGGAGAGAGAATCATTGATCAACTGCCTCCTGCATGCCCCCGACTGAGGATTGAACCCACAACCTGGGCATGTGCCCTAACCAGGAATGGAACCATGATCTCCTGGTTCATAGGTCGACACTCAACCACTGAGCCATGCTGGACAGGCAAAAAATACTTGTTTTTACTTTATCTGACATTTCACTTTGGTTTTATGGCAGTTTGATGTTGTAAGATCAGTGTGATACTAGACACACAGGCACACAAACAAAATTCATTTGGTGTGAGCTGGAACTTTTAAAGTTAAAAATATGATGTAAGTAGGAGATAAGTATTCATTGCACTAGAGTAGTGGTTCTCAACCTTCCTAATGCCATGACCCTTTAATATAGTTCCTCATGTTGTGGTGACCCCCAACCATAAAATTATTTTTGTTGCTACTTCATAACTGTAATTTTGCTACTGTTATGAGTCATAATGTAAATATCTGATATGCAGGATTTATTTTCATTGTTACAAATTGAACATAATTAAAGCATAGTGATTAATCACAAAAACAATATGTAATTATATATGTGTTTTCTGATGGTCTTAGGCGACCCCTGTGAAAGGGTCGTTCGACCCCCAAAGGGGTCGCGACCCACAGGTTGAGAACCACTGCACTAGAGCATAATAATAAGTATGAAACAGAAGAAAGCCCTCTTACCTCCATTTGTAAGGTTTTTATATTTATAGGATTTTCATAGTTTTAAGAAATCTGACACTTTATTTGAAATAGTTTGTGTTTGCATAGTTTAAACATTTAAAATATAGATTCTTCTCTACTATTCTGAGAGGTTTTGAAAGTGAAGGAATATTCTATGGTTGGCTGCTATTTCAAAAGAATGTACCACTAAAGGGGAGGAAACTTAGGAAAGTATGCTGAATATTAATTATATTAATTATAGCCAACAAATACACGCTTTACCCTTTGCTGAGATATATTTTGTGTGATTTGCCTGTACTCACCCATTCATCCTCATAGGAACTCAATTAGGCAGGTACTTTTAATATTCCTACTTTACAAATGAAGGAATGAAGCACAGATAAGTTTCCCATGGCTAGCAACCACAGAGAATCTGACTCTATGTTGGGGTCCAGCCCCAGCAGGTTCAGGGGTTCCCCAAGGTGTGGACGGAGTTGGCGAAGAATGAAGGACACGGAGACAGAATTCAGTTGATCAGCATAGCGAGGTTCTCTAGCCATGTTCTGTCCAGAATCTCCAGCCAAGTTCTGTCTTTATTCTGTTACATCTGTATTTATACCAGTTGATTTTAATCCTATCCATTCTATTCCAAAGGTTAGGGCGTTACTTATCTCCATTCCAAGGTTACTCTATTGTTCTATTAAGCTACAAGGAAGTAACTGAAGGAGATTATTCTAAGTAAAGATTATGTAGCTTAAGCGTGATTGTTCGTAGTTAAAGTGATTAACTACCCGCCTGGCACTTAGTTAAGGGGTTTTATTCCCTCCCTAACTCCAGGGAAAAATCCCCACCTGGGGAAACAACCTTTCTTGGATAGGTGACCTTGGTTAAAACACATAGCGCTCTGAAATCTAGGTTTCGGTGAAATTGCTTTTAAAACTCACTAATTTCCCAAATCCAATCACCACTTTTCAGTCCTCTTCTCATTTGGATTCTCTGCAGTGTCTGATGCTGCTGTTCACCCGCTTCGTTACTGAAACTCAGTCTCTTTGTTTGCACTTTTCCAAATACTAGAGTCCTGGTTCTTACTGGCCCCCTAATGCTCAGACTCTCCTCCTCAGAACTCACTCTTCCTGGGTCCAAGAAACAGCAGGATAAGAAAGATTTTTTTTTCAGTTATTGTTCCTGGTTGAATGCCCTACCACCCCTGAAATTGGCTGGAGCGTGAAATCTGTTTTAAGCTTTTAATGACAAAAGAACCTCTTGCCAAAATCTAAAGACTGTCTTTGGTTGAAGAGGCAGAAAATATTTGGGAGTTCTATTATTTTGTTTCCTTATAGTTACTATTCACTGTTTTTTCTAATTTATTTATTTACCTTTTTAATATATTTTTTTATTGATTTCAGAAAGGAAGAGAGAAGGAGCGATAGAAACAGCAATGATGAGAGAGAATCACTGATTGATCTGCTGCCTCCTGCATGCCCCCTATGGGGATCTAACCCGCAACTCAGGCATGTGTCCTTGACCCGAATCGAAGTTGGGACCCTTAAGTCTACAGGCCTACGCTCTATCCACTGAGCCAAACCAGGTAGGGCTCTAACTTATTTTTAATTATGCTTGACATACAATATTACATTAGTTTTTATAGTGATCACCACAATAAATCCAGTAACCCTCTGTCACTGTACATAGATATTACAATATCAATGACTATATTCCCTATGCTGTATATTATATCCTCATGATTATTTCTTATTAATCCCCTTCCCCTTTTCTACCAACCCCCACCCCATCTGACAACCATTTTATTATATAAGTTTATTTCTGTTTTATTTGCTTGTGTTTTGTTTTCCAGATTCTATATGTAAGTAAAGTCATATGGTATTTGTCTTTCTCTGTCCGACTTATTTCGCTTAACATAATGTTCTTTAGATACATTCATGTCGCAAATGGAAAGATTTCATTCTTTATTATGTATGACTGAGTAATATTTCATTGTATATATGTACCACATCTTCCTTTTCCATTCACCTATTAATGAACACCTAGGTTGCTTCTGTATTTTGATTAACGTAAATAATACCACAATGAACATAGGGGTGCAGATATCTTTTTTAATTACTATTGTTTTCTTTTTCCTCAGATAAAAACCCACAAGTGGAGTAGCTAGATTGTACAATAGTTCTATTTTTAATATTGTGAGGAATCCCCATACCATTTTCCAGAGTGGCTGCACTGATTTATAATCCCACAACAGTGCACGGGGTTTCCCTTTTCTCCACATCCTCTGGAACACTTGCTATTTGTTGTCTTGTTAATAGCCATTCTGATGGGTGTGAGCTAGTATCCTAGTGTGGTTTTGATTTGCTTTTCCCTGGTGATTAGTGAGGTTAAGCATTTTTTCATGTTTCTGTTGGCCATCTGTATGTCTTCTTTGGAAAATTGTCTATTCAGGTCCTCTCCCTATTTTTGAATTGGATTGTTTGTGTTTTTATGTTGAGTTGACTATTCTCTGTTTTAAAGGTGGCACATGTACTTAAAAAGAGTAGAACTGGGGCTGGGACTTGAGAGACAGCAGGGACACAGCCTTTGGAAACAGGTTATCTGGCTTCAAATTCCAGCTTCATTTCTCACTAGTATATGACTTGAATGAGTTATTCAAACTTTGTTTAGCTGAGCTATTCCAACTGTATGTGTCTCATTTGCTCCTCCCTCACAGGGAGGTGTCGTAGTAGCATCTATTCATTGAAGTTTTAGTCAGTATTTAGAAGGCAATAGATATAAAATGACTTTAAACCATTCCTGGCAAATTCTTGCATCTATGGCTAACAATGTTCCAAGTAGAAGATTCTAGAATATTGAATCCCATTTCTGCTACTAATTAGATCTGTGTTTTAAATAAATTTTCTGTTTTACTCTCTATAAAATGGGAGGCTAAAGAAATGATCTCTAAAATTCTTTGTGGTTCTATAAACACACAACTGCTTTGAAGAACAATGTCTTAAGTATGTTGACTTCAAAGCTTAGTAGCCAAAGTGCTGCTTTGTATATAAATTGGCAAGCTATTCTAAAGGTTGGAATTAATAGTTTCACAATATTAGCAACATACGGGCTTGTTTTATGAGGACACTTAGTGGTTTACTTATTTTTGACATACTAGCTACTTCTGTAAGGATTGGAAAAAGAATCCTATTCCTGCCCTAACCGGTTTGGCTCAGTGGATAGAGCGTCAGCCTGTGGACTGAAGGGTCCCAGGTTTGATTCCGGTCAACGGCATGTACCTTGGTTGTTGGCACATCCCCAGTAGAGGGTGTGCAGGAGGCAGCTAATCGATGTTTTGAACTCTCTATCCCTCTCCCTTCCTCTCTGTAAAAAAACCCCAATAAAATATATATTTTAAAAAAATAATAAAAAAATAATAAACCTATTCCTAAGACATAAAGTGGCTCTATAGTTTAATATTTATCTAATAAACAGTCTCTTAGAAATTTCTAATATTGGGGAATAAAGTCAAAATTGCATAGCTTAGAAATAGGTCTATAATCAGAAATAAGTCATTTATTTTGGCAACACTAAGTTGTAATTTGACAATTAGATTACCTCAACATTATTTTTGAACATATTTTACTTAAATTCCACATTCTTCCAGTCTCCTTGGTTAAAACCTTAGGGCTCTATTTTTAACAACTTATTCTCATTTACTCTTTATGTCTCTATAGCCCTGAGCTGTGGCCTCTGTTTTGCTTCAGACTCTATTGCCACTGGGTCCAATCCTTTTCACATCTTGATCTGGCAGCAATGGACTGGCTGATGTCAGCCTTCCTATTTTCAAAGCTATCACACAGTTCACTGCCAAGTACATCCTCCAAGCACTTTCTTCTAATCCTCCTAACTTAAGAAATCACATTGGTTCACTACTGCCCTGTTAGTAAGAACATATTTCTTTCCCAGACTTTTGAATCTCCCTACACTTAGGCCTTCTTTAACTGACCTAACTAGCCTTTTTTATCATTATTACTCTCTTGCCCTCCCCCAACTCCCACCATATACTTCAGTTTCCTCACAGTCTCTGTACATAACCCTCTCATGGCTGATTTTACGCAGGAATGTGGTTCCTCTACCTGGATAGTTCTTTCTTTATCTTATCCACCCAACCAACACCACATCCAAGCATCCATCCTTTTCATCTTCATGACATGTCAAGTCATAATTTTGAATGAAGCTTTACATATTCACTGTTATCTTCCTATGCACTTACTATCAATAACACAGAATTTTATGACTCAAATTATTTCAGGTTCATGCATTGTAATAAACTTAAATGGACACCATAGTGTAGTAGAAAATTACCCGACTTGAATTTGAAATCACTTTTGCTATTGACTTGCTGTGTTTCCTTTGACAAGTCATTTTCTGAGTTGCACAAAGTTGTTAAAAATATTAAGTGAGCCCTGGCCGGTTTAGCTCAGAGGATAGAGCGTCGGCCTACGGACTCAAGGGTCCCAGGTTCAATTCCGGTCAAGGGCATGTACCTTGGTTGCGGGCACATCCCCAGTAGGGAGTGTGCAGGAGGCAGCTGATCAATGTTTCTCTCTCATCGATGTTTCTAACTCTCTATCCCTCTCCCTTCGTCTCTTGTAAAAAAATCAATAAAATATATTTTTAAAAAAATATTAAGTGAATAAGATGGAAAACTATTTTCTAAGCTCTAAATACACTAGCATAACTGTTGTTAATATGCTAAGTAGAATAAAACATACTTCAGTGTTTGATCAATAAGATGCCCATTAGAAAGTGTTTAAAAGTATATGGAATATGCTTACAGAACTGACAAAGTCTATACTAAAAATAAATTGGAATTAAAAATAAAGTCACTGGGACTAAAATAGTTCAGTCCTAAATATTGAGTTGGATGACAACTCTCAGGAGAAGAAATTCTCACATAAAAATGATGAGACATCGTTTGTTCAAGTGCTTCCCAAAGAAACATTAATATCATCTGACTATATCCATGACAAGTGACAAGAGACCTCCCCTAATTGCACTGTATTGTCAATGATGGATCATCTATTTCTATGAATGGGGGAAACCTAATTAGGTCCTCTTCGCAGAGTAATTCAGATCCTCTATATTTTTCTCTGTGACCATTCTGTGTGGTATCAACAGGCAACTACATTGTTGCAGTGGAGACTTGACCTACTGGACACATTGAATGGGAAATGCTTTAAAATCAGCAAATGTTTGTAAGTTGAGAAGATATTCCAGTCGAGATGAGCATGATATGAGAACAATTCACATTGCAAATTATCACTATTTGGTTGCTAAACTATAATATAAAAATCGAAGAGTACAGAAAGTAGAAATCTAAGCTACTTTCAAAGAC
Organism: Myotis lucifugus; assembly: GCF_000147115.1. Classification (NCBI taxonomy): domain Eukaryota; kingdom Metazoa; phylum Chordata; class Mammalia; order Chiroptera; family Vespertilionidae; genus Myotis; species Myotis lucifugus. Next base: position 5,066,225 of record NW_005871121.1, read on the forward strand.
TATCTACTTGTTGAAGTATCTTTTTTAAGAAATTGATAACTCTAAGGATTCTTGAATATTCTCTTCTAAATTTTTCACAGTACTTTAACATAAACTCTTCTCACCCCAAGAGTTACAATAGAAGTAGTAACCAGGGTGGAGTTCATGATGATTTATAGCAATGATTTTCAACCATTTTCATCTCATGGCTCACATAAACTAATTGCTAAAATTCTGTGGCACACCAAAAAATAGCTTACATTTTTTGTTGATCTGACCAAAAAAAAGGTTATAATTTGTATTCATTCACACTGGCTATTGCTATTTTTTATTTGACATCTAAGCAAAAAGAGGTCAGTAACCCTGACTAAATAGTCAGGTATTGCATGATTTAAAAATTCTTATGGCACACCAGTGTGCTTGCGACAGCACACTGGTTGAAAATCATTGTTCTGTTCGTGTGTTTTTTAACTAGAGGCCTGATGCATGAAATTCGTTCAAGAGTAGGAAGAAATTCGTTCCTTCCCCCAGCTGCCAGCACCGGCTTCCCTCTGTTACCCGATACCCAGACTTCTCTCCCAGCCCTGGCTTTTGTCTGGAAAGACATCTGGTCTAATTAGCATATTACCCTTTTATAATTATAGATAGAGGCTTCAAGTGTTTTATATATAACCATTAGAAAAATCCATGCATAACCCAGCCTCCATGATGTACTTGAGTAATGCAAAAAAAATAACTGTAAGTTGAATAACCCAGATGTTATGCAACACTACTATAAAGCTACATTTTAAATATAAAAATAAATAAATAAATAAATAAATATAAAAACAAAACAAAAAAAAAAAAAGAAAATCATTGGTCTGTAGAAAGCTAAGACTTTGGGTAATTATAACAGAGACAGCTAATTGTCCATCAAAATTTGTGCTTCCCATGGCATAGAGTTGTTGTGGGGAAGCAGGTGCCCAGACAATAATTACATTTTCAAACCCCCCTTACATTTAACTAGGGCTTTCTGCCCAGTTCTCAAGGGAATATACCTGGAAGTGATCAATTTCTGGTCAAGATGTTGATGAAGTGGGTGTGTCTTCTCTTCTCTCACCTTTGAGGATATTCTAAGGCAATGATGCAGCTGCCACGCACAAGGATCCATGTACCCGAATCTCAAAATGAAGGACCGCCTCACACACATACACACACACTTGACAACTAGGAACTCTTACCTTCTGAGCAAAGCTCTGCACTATTAATGATATTCTGGTCTGTATGTGTGCACTACAGATGAACAGTTTCATGCCTATTTCAAGCTTGTATATGTTAACGACTTTAGTGAAATTAAATATTTTTCTAACATGAATTAAGAAAGAATGTGTTACACCACTGAAAATCAATGTATGCAAAGCTAGAGAAAAAAGCCAAATGCCTTTTAATTTTTCATAGAATCTCATTATCAAACCTCCAGCTTTATAAATAATGTGAGGGAAAGTCCCTTTCTCTAGGTCCTTTTGAAAGATTTATGTGGAACCATTTTTGGTTCTTGGCTAGTTATTTTGAGAAAATATGATATTCTACTTATTAATGTTCTTAAGAAAATCAGATATCAAAATTTAAGAGAGAGGGAAGTGAGGTAAAAAGGGAGGAAGGGAGAGAGGAATGGGGCGGGGGAAGAAGGAAAAAGAAATTAATGATTTTAATAGTCTAAATTAAGAGTTTTTTAATTTTTGCACTGGTATAAGTACAGATTATTTAATGAGTTGTTTAATTCGGTAGAACAGGCTTAAAGAAAGACTAGGATACGTCTTAAGGACATGTCTTAATTATAACCCTTAAATATCCTGGCCATTGAAGATAGTACCTTCTTTTTTAAATAAACCATGATTCCTCCTAGATTTCCTTACCAGAGATAAGTTCATCACAGGTCAGCCAAACAAAGGAAGTGAAGATCAAGAAACTGAGCTATGCAAAAGAGAGGACCCAAACATTTGAGCAGGAGTCATTCTATGGGGACTCTGACCAAAAAAAACACCATAGTGTCTGGTGTGTGCAATATCTGTGATAGTATGGAGATTGGCTATGGTCAGAGGATGCTAAAAGAGGAACCAGCAACCAGTGCTGCTCAGTGGTTGAGCGTCTACCTATGAATCAGGAGGTCGAGGTTTGATTCCCGGTCAGGGCATATGCCCAGGTTCTGGGCTTGATCACCAGTAGGAGGCATGCAGGAAGCAGCCAACAAATGATTCTCTCTCATCATTGATGCTCCTATCTCTCTCTCCCTCTCCCTTCCTCTCTGAAATCAATAAAAATACAAAAAAAAGAGGACCCAGAGAGTAAGAAAATAAAAAATGGTCTACTGAAACCTAATTCCCAGGAGGGCTAAAAATGAACTTGATAACTTCAAAGACACTTTAGATTAGAAAACAGGCAAGCAGCCTCTGCTGAGGAGGGCTTTGAATAGCTAGGTCAGAATTGTGCATTTTAAAATGCGGGCCCTTTGGGAACAGTTAATTGAATGCTACACTGGATTCTGAAGGGTAGATGCAAAATTTACTAGGAAGCGAATTTTTTAAATGATAGTCATTAGTTTCAAAATGATAGGTTGTAATAGATACACATTTTGTATACTCTCACCCCAGATAATTAATTTAATTAATGAGAATATTTTACGTTGATTTAATGTGACTCAATGTGATTATAAAATTTATAAAATTACTAGGTTTAACCAAAAATACTTTACTTACTCGGGTACAGGAGATGGAATTGTTTAGTGGTTTTGTAACAAGCTTCTAGGCTTGACTGTAAATTGTTGATATTAATGGTATAATAAAGAAATCTTTTTCAAGTTGATATGACACAATTTACAGTTACCACTGATATCAAAGGTAATGGCATTTGAGAAAAACATGCTTATTTCACCCCAAAAAAGGTCTCTTGCAGCATTTTATCTATAAATAAATCTCATACCCACTCACCCAAATCTCCAACTAAAAGATTTCCAAATGTGCCACATATTGGTCACCCTATTTTCATCAATATTTGTATCCACAATACTTTAGTGCAGTTGAAAACACAAAACAATTCCTTAAACTTAGAAATATAACCAATATTGAGATACAAATTTAGCATAGAATTGAATAGAATGACATTTGTCTATTTATACTTTCAATGTTTGTATAAGAATAATAAAGGCTTTATAGCAGGGGTCCTCAAACTATGACCCGCGGACCACATGTGGCCAGCCGAAAATATTTATCCGGCCCGCCGGGTGTTTTTGCTCAGTCATGCTTCAGATTTTGACCAGTGGCCCGTTTTGAAATTAATCATTTTAACTCTGAAGGAAATCTGTTCCTCTTCTGATCTTCCTCGATAGTTTGCAAAGAATCTACCTCATTTATGATTGTCGCTCAGCACGTCCTAGCAGTGTTTTCAAGTTTTTCGTTAAAACATCTGCTTTAGCTGACGCCCACAGTGGCTGCTTGGGATCCCGGCTTTCCTCACATATTGCACACGATGACTGGACAATGCATTGGCAGCCTTGCTTTGAGGAACTTAAGCTGGTTGTTTCTCAAAGTACCCAGTTGGTCAGAATAACCTCTGGCTTCAGAGTCAGCTTTAAGTATGGCTGAGCAAGAATGAAATGACTTTGGCAGGATCATATGCAAAGAGAGGACATAAATTTGGTGGGAAACTATTCTCTGCTAATAATACTTTTAAATATTTCAGAAAATTTAAAACGTTTTATTTGGAAGACTCACTAGGGACTGGATTACCATGGGTTGGACACAAGCTGTGAGTTTCTTTATTTTTTTTTTTAATTTTTTTTCTTAGTAGAGGCCAAGGCTATAAGAACCACTTGAAAGGAGTTGTATTTGTTAGATACACAATTAGGGCCTAAGAGTGGAAAGTTAATATATTCTAACTAATTAGTCCAAATTGGAGCAGACAGAAGTGATAAATGGAAAGCTGGCCAGGAAGCTCTGCAGCTTCTACTAGTAAATCAAACTCAAGAAGCATTGAACATACCAGAGGAGCTTGTAAAATGCAAATTCCTAGACTCTGATGCAGAAGGTTTGGACCGGAAACCTACAATCTAAAATATTTAATGTGGAGACAGATATTCCATGGAACACACTTTTTTAAATCAGTGCTAAATAATATAAATTTATCATTTCCTACTAAAACAAGAAATGGAGCTCATTTGAAGACCGAATTGAATGAAAATTGCCATGAAATGTGAAAAATGAAAAATAGCCCTAGGCAGAATTGCGAAGTTCTGCAAGAAAAGCGGCTGTGCTTTGAGTATTTATAAGCATATATTTGTATATGTTGTATAGTACATATACTGTTTCTTTAATTATTAACTTTTAGTGTTAGAACCATGGGGACAATTCTATATGCACATATGTGACATGTGCATGGTTATAGTGTTGATGACAGATGCCTGGGTTCAAATTCTGGCTCCATTACAGAGTGGATAGGTGGACTTGTGCCGGGGCTGGCCAGCAGACCCTGAGTGATGGATGAATGATTACTCTGACACAACATTTGCTGTGAAAGAGAGGGCTAAGGGACTGCCTGGCTAAAGGAACCAGTCAGCCTCAATAGCCTGCCTCCTTAGCCTTTTATTGTAATAGCAGTTTGAGAAAAAGTTTACCTTTTAGATACAATCAGCAGGGTAAGTATTCTTGGGAGGACACATGTGTTTGTAGTGTCTTTTAAGCAAGGACACCCAAAGATTAAGCATAAAGATTTCAGTAAGCACCTGGGGGTCTGCTCATGCACAGACTTGTTTGTAAAGATCAAGGAATAATTAGGAGCGCCACCTTCAGCACTCCTCTAAGTCAAAATTCTGATAAACAGGGCAGGCGGCCTTCTGCACACTTCCCTTTTCTCAGAATGTCCTCCTTACAACTTTACAACCAAGTCTTGTGTGCTCCCCAACAAACTTGGGCAAGTTCCTCAACCTACTTGTACCTCAAATTTCTTGTCTGTAACATGGGAACAATAACATTTACATTGTGGACATTATCAAAGAGTGGATTACTTACTACATATAAAATGCTTAGAAAGTTCCTGGAATATTATAAGCCTTCAATTGTTTACTTATGATCGTTGTTGCCTAATGGATATCTGCTAAAATAAGTTAAATGGATGGACTATGATGGTACATTTTTAATGAATTAAAAGCGTTTATTGCTCAACCTAAGATGTGAACCCATAAGGAAAGTGAAATGAACAGAATAAAGTTAAGATTAGAGTGAAGGCTGCACTGATTTTGTGTTATAAACTCGCAAGTTGCTTATCGAGGTGTTTGCCTTAGAGTTCATTTTTTTCATTTTAAAAATTATTTATTTTTAAGGGAAAGAAGAACTAACTGGAAATTATTTAGGGATACTAGAACAAGCCTTTCATTTGCCCCTCTTTTTCTTCTCTTTGGAATCCAGGGGTTCCTATTTGCTAGTCTTCTCCCCAATATTGCTTTCCTGAGGTTGTGGTGAAACCAGATAATTATTTTTCAGCTTCACACTGTTCTCTCCTGCAACCAGCTCCAATACTTAGCACAATTTTAAAGTAATTTTATGTATAGGGAAAATAAAAACATAACGTTCACAAAATAATGTCTCCTTGTTTGGTCCCATGGCCCAAAAGCAGGCAATTAGAGAACCAAAGAAACCCATTTGTGTCTGAGAAAATTAACCTGGCCGTCACCACTTCAATTTGGTTACTAGTCCAGTTAGTAACCAACACTGGACTCACAAGAGAGAGGTTGTTCATTAGGAAATCCTCCCATCAGCTGCAAAACTCCAGTTTCAGAGCTGGGGTCTCGGGATAAACTGGAGTGTCTGGGGCAGAAGAGCCTCCAGACATTTAAGCAAAGACTTAGACAAGGTAATTGGCTGAAACTCAGAAAGAGGAACCAGGCTTTCTTTTTACAACATAAGGCGCAGGGAGCCCGATAACAAAGACCTAAAAGTCATCTTTAGGTAAGGGGATTCCAGATCTGGGCAGAGAAACCAGTGTAAGCCCCCATTTATGGGCAGGGGCAGCTGTTGAAGCTTCTTACCTGAATTAGCCCAGTAACTAGAACTGGATAGAGCCTTCAGTGGATTTTTCAAACCATAGGTGGGTCCAAAGAATTGTGCTGAATGGAATAGAATCAAAGATCCTTTCTGCAGTGTCTCTCCGCTGTGCCACGCTGTGATCGAGGTGATAACAAATTAGCCATGCTGAGTAGGACAGCAAGTGGGCTCTGAAGAGGACATTGCCAGTGAAGGACAGCACCCATGGCCATAGTGCCTCACAGACGACAGGCTTACATATACCATGAAACATGTGTTTTATGCTAGGTGACTTCAAATGATTTTAAGAACTGCTCTGTTGTGCTTAATAGAATATTTTTTAATAGTTGTAATTAACTACAAAATGAATCGCTGAGTGAGGTTAAAAAATACATTGGAAACATTATTTATTAGGAAGGAGATCAAAAAATCATATCGATACCCACAAAACTTTTCATTATAAACCCATAATGTAATGGCAAGTTACATCATTATTGTATGTCAGTTAAGCATTGAAGTTTACCCTTTCCCTAGGGTATACCAGTTCAGCATACAAAGAAAATAGGCATTATATTGTAAATGAAGAATAACTTTAAAATAATAGCATGAAGAGCTCTTTCCTTGCTTTCTTTTTTTCCCCTTGCTTTCTTGATTTTTTTCCCCAAGGTTTAATATTTTTCTAAAACCTTTTATTTTGCACTAATCCAATACCTAGAAGAGAATTTTGACTATAACAATTCAAGGAGAGCGCTAAACTTTGTGATATATTACTGAAGGGCTTTGTCTCTGGTCAAGAAGCAGGAATGGACGGTATTAATGGGAGCATGACAGTTCTGAAAGAAAACCAGCTCATGGCATTATGAATCATAGGGCTGTAAAACATTTATAAATGAATGAAAGGACTTGGGGCTGACATGAATTATGAGTCTCATTATGGCACTGTAATATCTCCGGCAATGCCTCAGAGGGGCCTGACACCTCCCAAGAAAAGTGGTAAGACTTTCATTACATTATTTTTCTATTGGTGAGTGGCTATGGTCAAGGTGGGATATGAGCTGTGTCCCTGGAGTACAGATGGCAACATATCTCTGCATATAAATGCTTCCATTGGTCAAGAGCCGGCCAGACTCCTTCTTCTAAGTGTCAAGCATTACTGTTGACCTTCCAGACATAATAACACGCCCTAACATGAGGCCAGCATTTCAATCTTTTCATTTTTTAAATAGTATTCAGGTAGGCTATAATGTTCATGCTGACACAAACACAGCAATATTTCAAAACAAAGATAATTTCCATAAACTAAAAAGATTATTTAGTTACTTACAAGTATTGTAAAAAGGAAAAAAATAGGGTGAACTATTTATTAGTGCAAATATGAGCACATCCTTGATTTTTATCATCTCAGTACAGCCCAGGCTAATATAACACTAATTGAAGGGGGTGAATATGGGGAGAAGTCTATCTGAAATAAAATCCTGCATTAGGAATCATTCTTAAGAAAAATGTGTATTATTTTCAAGTAAACAGGGTTATCAAAACATGGATTTAAGCAATGGCAAGCCTCTGCCATTACATTTTTGTATGGACACAAATATTTCTGAAATACCTGAGAACGTTTATTAGCTTAAGGGGGCAAACATTCTGTTTGGAATTTCACTTAGTTGTTCACATGATAAAGTTTCTACATAAACACCTACTATAGTGTGTGTAGTTATTGTTTATCTATCTATTTGATCTCCTACCTATTATGATGATAATAAGAATTATTGTAATTCCAATGTCTGGCAGGGTATCTACGATATGGCTGCAAAAGTTTGTTGTTGTTTTTTTTGAGGGAGGTGGGGGTTTAATTCCCAAAGAGGTCTATTTCAGAGTCCAGCCTCTTCATGGAGGGACCTGGAGAGTATTATGCTAAGTGAAATAAGCCAGACAGAGAAAGACAAGTGTCACATGATCTCACTTATATGTGGAATTTAATGAACAAAATAAACTGACAAACAAAATAGAACCAGAGACATTGAAGCATACAACACACTGACAAATCTCAGAGGGAAGGGAGGGAGGTGCTGTAAGAGATTAAGCAAAGAACTTATATGCATACTACTAGTAGAGACCCAGTGCATGAAATTTGTGCACAGTAGGGGGGTGTCCCTCAGCCCGGCCTGCACCCTCTTGCAATCTGGGGCCCTTGGGTAGGGTCTCTAGGCCTGGCCAGCAATCAGGGCCTATCAGGGCTTTCCTTCCCGCAGCTGCCGGCAGCTGGCTCTTCCCCCACTGCTGCCACTGCTTGCCATCTGTGAGACACTGACCCCCCTCCCCCGCCACCTGTCACCTTCCTCTGAGGCCGCAGGTATGGGGTGTGATGCTTGGCTGACCTGGGCCTCCCTCTGCAGGGCAATTGCTGGCCGGCCCCACACACCCACCACAGCATCGCCGGCCAGTGTCCTGGGCCTCCCTCTTTGGGGCAATTGATTGCGGAGCCCCCCCCCCCATTGATTGCCCCACAGAGGGTGGCCTGGGTCTCCCTCTGTGGGGCAATCGTGGGGTGATGGCGGGGCCCCCCAACCAATCGCATCACACCTGCCTTGGCTGGCCTGGTGCCAGTGCGTGTCATAGCATGGTCGTCCGGACAGTCTTTCTGCTGTTTGGTCATTCAGTCAATTTGCATATTATGCTTTTATTATTATAGATATGCATAACCTATGGACACAGACAATAGGACAGTGAAATCCTGAGTAGGGAGAGGAAGCTGGGTAGAGGGAGTCAATGGGAGAAAAGGAGACTACTGCAATACTTTCAACAATAAAGATAAATTTTTTTAAAAAAATGGGTAGAGGACCAGACTAGATACTTCTCCAAAGAGTACATACAGACAGACAATAGACATATAAAAAAATGTCCACCATCACTAATTGTCAGAGAAATGCAAATTAAAATTACGAGATATCACCTCATACCTATCAGAATAGCTATCCTATATAATAAAAGCATAGTATGCAAATTGTCCCCTTGACAGGGAATTTGTCTGGAAGTTCAACCAGGAGGCAGGGCCGGCTGGGGAAAGGGAAGGAGGCCCCAGCCGGCAGCTGCTAGGGCCCCTACCAGTGCACAAATTTTGTGCACTGGGCCTCTAGTCATTAATAAATCAACAAACAATTATTGGCAAGGATGTGGTGGAAAGGGAACCCATTGTTGGTGGAATTGGAAATTGGTGCAGCCACTTTAAATAATACAGCAGTTCCTCAAAAAATACAGCAGTTCCTCAAAAAATTAAAAATAAAATTACCTGATGACTAAGAATTTCCATTTCTGGGTATTTTTCTATAATCTAAAACACTAATTTGAAGAAATATGTGCATCCCTATGTTTATTACTGCATTGGCCAATATGTGGAAGCAACCTAGATGTCCACCAATAGACAATTCAATAAAGAGTAGTATATAATGAAGTGTAACTCGACCATAAAAAGGAATTAAACCTTACCATTTATGACAACATGGATTTACCTAGAAAGTATTATGCTAAGTGAAATAAGTCATACAGAGCAAGACAAATAGCATATGATTTTACTTATATGTGAAATCTAAGTAACAAAATAAACAAATAAAACAGATGCAGACTCATAGATACAGATAAACTGAATGTTACCAGATGCAAGAATGGTTGGGGGAATGGGTGAAAAAGGTGAAGGTATTAAGAAGTACAAATTGGTAGTTACAAAATAGTCACAGGGATGTAAAGTACACCATAGAGAATAATCAATAATATTGTAATTTATTATAGTCAGCAATAGTGTAATAACTATGTGTGGTGCCAGGTGGGTACTAGACTCAGCAGGGGGAATCACTTTATCTACACTAATAAAAGAGAAAGATGCAAATTAACCATCACTCCTCCACTCCGCTACACCCACCAGCCAATCAGGAGCAAGTATGCAAATTAACCCAACTAAGATGGCAGCGGCCACAGAGCTGGAGCTAGCAGGAGGCTTGGGTTGCCCCTGGCGATGGAGGAAGCCAAGCTTCCCACCTGCCCTGGCCGGCCCTGGTCTCCGCTCAAGGCTACAAAGTTTCAATTACAGAAGATAAATAAATCCCAGATACCTGCTTCCAGCCCGCCCTGGCCTCTGCTCAAGGAGGTGCTGAAAAAAAAAAGAAAAGAAAAAAAGGAGAGGCTGGGAGCTTGGGTCACCAGGGGGCGTGGCCAGCCTGAAAATGGCCATCAGCCCCTCACCCAGGCTGGCCAGGCACCCCAGCGGGACCCCCACCCTGATCCAGGACACCCTTTAGGGCAAACCAGCTGGCCCCCACCCATGCACCAGGCCTCTATCCTATATAATAAAAAGGGTATTATGCAAATTGACCCTAACTGCAGAATGACTGGGAATGACTGGTCACTATGACACACACTGACCACCAGGGGGCAGATGCTCAATGCAGGAGCTGCCCCCTGGTGATCAGTGCACTCCCACAGGGGAGCTCTGCTCAGCCACAAGCCAGGCTGATGGCTGCCAGCACAGCGGTGGTGGTGGTGGTGGGAGCCTCTCCTGCCTCCTCAGCAGCGCTAAGGATGTCCGACTGCAGCTTAGGCCTGCTCCCCGCTGACAAGTGGACATTCCCCGAGGACTCCCAGGCTGCCAGAGTGATGTCTGACTACCAGCTTAGGCACAATCCCCCGGGGAGTGGGCCTAAGCTAGCAGGTGGACATCCCCCGAGGGTTCCCATACTGCGAGAGGGCACAGGCTGGGCTGAGGGACCCCCCCCCCCCCAGTGCAAAAATTTTTGTTCACTGGGCCTCTAGTAAATTATATAAATCCACTATGCTGTATATGTGATACTAACATAAAATAATATGTTGTAATGGAACAATAAAAATGTAATAAAAATCATCTCTAGTTTCATAAAAAGAAAGAATTATGTTGGGCCCCTGAATGATACACACTTCTAAAATCATTTATTGAACCATGCAGATATTTCCTGTCAGTCCTGTGGCCTGGGAAATGTTCTATTTCTCATTTCATGGGCTTAATTTCATTGAAGTCACTGAAAATATTCTGAGCATGAAGTGGTGCAGACAAATCATTCCTTGATTCACACCAGGAATTACACCTCACTTCTTCCTTTTGTGAAGGCATATGTGTATACACTCCCCTCTGCTGGAAGATAGATTATAGCAGCGGTTCTCAACCTGTGGGTTGCGACCCTTTGGGGGTCGAACGACCCTTTCACAGGGGTCACCTAAGACCATCGGGAAACACATATATAATTACATATTGTTTTTGTGATTAATCACTATGCTTTAATTATGTTCAATTTGTAACAATGAAAATACATCCTGCATATCAGATATTTACATTACGATTCATAACAGTAGCAAAATCACAGTTATGAAGTAGCAACAAAAATAATTTTATGGTTGGGGATCACCACAACATGAGAAACTGTATTAAAGGGTCGCGGCATTAGGAAGGTTGAGAACCACTGGATTATAGAGACGCAATTTTCTCACTAAGTGTATGGGGGAAAATTAGAACAACTGAACTTCCAACTAACCTTATTTTACTAATTGTAATCTGCAGTCCACTAAAAATGGGAGTGGACTGTATTTCAAAATATAGAAAAATGATTCAGAAGCCAACAGGAGAAGATGTATTCTGAACTATGAGCTTTGCTTTATATCACATAGATATTCTAAGATATAATAAATATAAATTTAATAAATAGTATACTTATACTCTTATTTATAATTTTTTTCTCTGGGAATATTTTTTATAAATTAATTTTCTAAAATTTGTGCTTCTGAACTAATTTAGCTGTTGTCCAAATATTCTTAAACTACAAAATGAAGATGTATTAACTTTGGTCATGGTGACCCTCATCATTGCGCAGCTAAAGTACTAAGTGATCTCCAACCACTCCTAGAATATCAACTTTTATAATAAGTGAAAAAGGAAGAAAAACATGAAATCATTTTTAAAATCTACCTCTATCAGTCACTTCCCTATATTTATTATTATTATTTTGTTTGGTTTGGGACTCAGGTACAAAGAGTTGGAGTGATCATACTCCTAATTCCATAGTACATCACCATCAGCAGTGCTTGCAGAGCCCATCAGAACTGCTCTCTCAGTTTCACCTCCCACCAACAGTAGAAGAGAGTTAGTTGCCTTCTGCCCACACCTTCACCATCACTTGGGATTAGGCATCTCTCTACATTTGTGAACTAAGAGGAGAGTAATTCTTACCTGAAAGTAAGGTGATGGACCTTGACCCTGAATAATTTATGGCGCATGGAATTTGAATGTGATCAATTAAGATGAGGAAGATTTTTAATACTCCATTGAAGATTTTTATATAATATTCTTCTATTACATATAGAGAAAATGGAATTTATATATTTCCTAGAAAACATGTACCTTTCATTATTTGGTCAAATCTCTTTGTTTGGAATATATCTGAAGACTCGTTGCCAAGTGGGTAATGTTTTTCCTTTTTAAAAAAAAATTTCAAGTAGTATAAAGCAGAGATACACTGAATTAATGGACATGAATCTATTATTTGAAAATTCTAGTAGTAATGTAATAGAAAAAAAAAAGAAAAGAAAAGTAAACCATGTTCATATAATGAAAGTCTTTTCTTTCCCCAAATTATTTTCTATACTGATTCTGGTCTTGAAGGCAAAAGAAAAAAAAGAAAATTATTTTATTTTAAAGATTAAACATGAGTAGCAGGTGGTTTTAACTGCCAACTCAAAAAATAATGGCAGATTACACGACAGCCACTGTATGGCAAGTCATTAGGAAAAATACTTTGCAAAGAGTCATAAAGATAATTACTTAGTAATGAATAGAAACAACTATGCCAAATGACTTATATAATTGGCTTGACATTTGAAACCAAGACTCTAAAGAAGGAGAACTTCAAATCACTTTGTGATTATGATAGAATTTAGGCTTCTGAAGTAATTTAGCTAAAAATTATTAGAAGTGTCTAATGGTTATAGTACATAATGAAGTTGGGCTTTATGTTTTTATGAATGAAGATGGAAAAAATAATGGATTTGGTGCCAAGAATGGTCTACTCTATAAATATGATCAGCTTTTCTAAGAGAGCCAACTGAAATCTTGTTATATTATTTGACCCATGACATTTAACAGAACCTGTCTTATGATATAGGGAGGAAAACACCTCGAATTCCTTCTCTCAGATCCCTATAGATTGATGATGATCTAAAGTTTTTTAGGAGGGGATGGCTAATGTATAAAGCTGGAATTTCCAGTATTCTACAGAACCTTTCAGAAAAAAAGAAAGCTAGAGTGAGAATTGTAATGGGCTGGGTTTTGTTATGCCAATGGACAAATTTTATTTGGAACTGGGGTCAAAATGCAATATCTAAGTTGAGGAATCCTCCAGCTGGGCAGGAACTATCGCTTCCTACTTTCTTCTTTTAATTGTATTTTTCAAATACAGTTTACTTTAAATATTATTTTGTATTAGCTTCATATGTGCAGCATAGGGGTTGGACAATCATATACTTTATATAGTGTTTGCCCCAATATTTTTAGTACCCACCTGGCATCATACAAAGTTACATAATATTATTGACTATATTCCCTATGCTGTGTTTTACATCTCCATGAGTATTTTGTAACTACTAATTTGTACTTCTTCATCCCTTCACCTCTTTCTCGCAGTCCTCCAACCTCACCTCCTCTCTTGAAACCATTAGTCTGTTATCTGTGTCTATGAGTCAGTTTGAATTTTATTTGTTCACTTATTTTGTTCTTTAAATTTCGCATATAAGTGAAATCATATTTGTCTTTCTCTGACTAATTTATTTCACTGAGCATAATACCCTCTAGGTCTGTCCATACTGGTGCAAATTATAAGATTTAATTCTTTTTTATGGCGGAGTAACACCCCATTGTATATATGTACAATCAGTTTTTTACCCGCTCATCTATTGATGGGCAGTTGGGTTGCTTCCATATCTTGGCTATTGTAAATAATGTTGCCATGAACAGAGATGCATATATTCTTTTGAATTCATATTTTGGGCTTTTCTGGATAAATCCCTAGAAGTGGAATTGCTGGGTCATAAGGCAGTTCTATTTCTAATTTTTTTAGGGACCACCACACTGTTTTCCATAGTGGTTGCACCAATCTGCATTTCCACCAACAGAGCATGAGGGTGCCCTGTTCTCCACTCACCAACCACTGTAATTTGTGAGTTTATGGAAGATTGACATTCTGAAAGTTGTGAGGTGATATCTCATTGTGGTTTTAATTTGCATTTCTCTAGCAATTAGTGACATTGAGCATCTTTTTATATGTCGATCAGCCATCTGCATATCCTCTTTGGAGAAGTGTCTACTAGTGTTCAGGTCCTCTGTCTGTTTTTAATTGAATTGTTTGTTTTTCCGTGTTGAGTAGTATGGTTCTTTATAAATTTTGAATATTAACCCCTTACCAGATTATCAGTGGAGAATATTTACCATTCAGTAAGTTGTATTTTCATTTTGTTAACGGTTTCCTTTGCTGTGCAAAACTATTTAGTTCGATGTAGTCCCTTTTATTTATTTTTTCTTTTGTTTCCCTTGCCTGAGGAGATACATCAGAAAAGATATTGCTAAGAGAAATGTCAGAAATTTTACTGCCTTTGTTTTCTTCTAGGAGCTTTATGGTTTTGATACCCTTGTAATAATCTAGTTATTATTTAACAGGAAAGGAATAAAGGGAAGACTAAACCATATAGGCAAGCCATTCAGATAGCTTTGCGAGAAAGCTGTAGATTAACAGACTCCAGGTCTGTTCCCCACTGATGGATGGGCAAAGGGACAAGACACAGACCGCTGGGACACGTGGCCAGTAAGGGGGGAGTGACATGGGAAGGTGCTCACTGTCAGTCACACCTGGGAGTGAGTCAATGGCCGGAATAGGCATGGACACCCCAAGGGCGTGAAACCTGAATATTTAAACTGCTAGACAAAGGGAGTTCCCTCTCCTGCCTCTCCTGTGCTCCTGTGACTCTTGTTGCAGGTAATGCGCTCTCCTGCACCCACATGGCTCACGCCATGTAGAATCCACACAACGAGCTAATGGGCTTTCACTGGCCTGATGCCCTTGGAATGCAAGCTCTGGGCACTGGCCCTCCTTTTGGCTCTGCTGACCCCCCAGCTACACCTTTTTCAGGACGGGTTTAAGGGACGTGGGACTTTGCAACCCAAGGGATGTAATTCCACGCAACCATATAAATATCAAGTGGTGATGATACTTTAATACCAAAACTTCACCTTTTCAAAACTTTTTTCTTCTGAAAGCTACCTTGGAGTGGGAGAAGGAGGGAACATATGGTAGGAGAATATAATGAGAGAAGGAGTAAGATAGTCAACGTAAAAATCCACTGGGAACCCAATGAAGACCCTTTATAGCTTCACTATTTGTTGTTACTAATCTTTCTTATGAAACAAGTGGTGCTACAAATAAAAAGTTTTATTTGGATTCAGAATCATTTGTTTAGCCTGAAATCAAGATGCAAAAATTCCTCACCCATGGCAGCCACCAGTATATGTCACAAAACCAATCAATTTATGCCCAAGGGGTGATAAAAAGTTTAGACAAAAGAAAGTCAAAGGTGACTTTCAGAATTCTTACAATAAATTCTCTAAATGGTTGTGTCCCCCAAAATCCACACGTTGGAATCCTAATAATCTAATGTGATAGTGTTAGGAGGTGGGGTCTTTGGGAGGTGATTATGGCATGAGGTGGAGCCTTCACGAATAGGATTAGTTTCCCATAGAAGAGCTCCCACAGAACCCCAAGCCCCGTCTGCCACGTGAAGACACAATGGCAAGTCCACTGCCTAGAACAGCCATGGGCAAACTACGGCCCGCGGGCCGGATCCGGCCCGTTTGAAATGAATAAAACTAAAAAAAAAAAAAAAGACCGTACCCTTTTATGTAATGATGTTTACTTTGAATTTATATTAGTTCACACAAACACTCCATCCATGCTTTTGTTCCGGCCCTCCCGTCCAGTTTAAGAACCCATTGTGGCCCTCGAGTCAAAAAGTTTGCCCACCCCTGGCCTAGAAGATGCCCCTCACCAGACCATGCTGGCACCCTGACCTGGACTTACTACCTCCATAACTGTGACAAATAAATTTCTGTTTCTTATGAGCCTCCCATAGATGGTATTTTGTTATAGCAGCCCAACTGGACTAAGACCCTGAGATTCTGTATCGGTGGGAATATTGTTCAGTGCACTGAAAAGTAATTAAGGATGGGTAGAACTCTGGGCTTGTGGAAAAAGTCATTATAGTTATCAAGAACACTTTATTAAGAACTTGATTTTGCAATACACTGTCCTAAAAAGAAAAAGTCAATGTTC
Organism: Myotis lucifugus; assembly: GCF_000147115.1. Lineage (NCBI taxonomy): Eukaryota > Metazoa > Chordata > Mammalia > Chiroptera > Vespertilionidae > Myotis > Myotis lucifugus. The sequence continues at coordinate 5,082,645 of NW_005871121.1, forward strand.
TCTCATTTGTAATCTGGCACATGCACATGAGTAAGGGAGTGGCAGAGCATCTCAGTTAAATATTGAACAATACATTATTGATAGTGTCATATTTATCTTGTATGTGATCAGAATATAGCATTTCAGGGAATAGAAAAAGCACAAGAACCATTGCTATTCATGCCTTTTGACTCAACAAGTTTACTACTAGAAATCTTTTCCCCAAATTCTATATATGTATAAATATATATGCTCAAGAATGTATACTATAGTACTATATATAAGAGCAAAAAAGAAAGCATATAAAATGTCTGTTAGCCCTAACCGGTTTGGCTCAATGGATAGAGTGTCGGCCTGCGGACTCCACGGTCTCAGGTTCGATTCCGGCCAAGGGCATGTACCTTGGTTGCGGGCGCATACCCAGTAGGGAGTGTGCGGGAGGCAGCTGATTGATGTTTCTCTCTCATTGATGTTTCTAACTCTCTATCCCTCTCCCTTCCTCTCTGTAAAAAAATCAATAAAATATATTTAAAAATAATAATAAATAAATAAAATGTCTGTTAATTTTAGAATGCCCAAGTGATACATCTGAATTTTGGAATATTAAAAATCAATTTAAATATATATGTACATACATAAGTATATTTATGAGTGTATACATATACAGATATATATACACTCACACATATATGAATATGAATATGTATATGTATATATATATATATATATGCACACTTACATAGTCTTGAACATAAATATGGTAATATACCCTAGATATTTTAAAATAAAAATGATTTAAAATAGTTTACTATGACTCCATTTATATTATTAAAAGATACCCATGTATGTACATAGAAGAATTTTAATGCAGCCCTAGCTGGCATGGCATGGGTCAGTGGTTAGAGAGTTGGCCTGCAGACCAAAGGGTCCAGGGTTCAATTCCCGGTCAAGGGCACATACCTGGGTTGCAGGTTCATTTCCTGGCCTCCACCTGGGTGCATTCAGGAGGCAATCAATCAATGTGTTTCTCTCTTTCTCACCTTCCTACCCCCCGTCTCTCTCCCTCCCTCTCTTCCACTATCTCCAAAAATTCAATGGAAAAAATATCCTTGGGTGAGGGTTAACAAAACAAAACAAACAAAAAGAATTTCAAAGCATAGAATGGGCCCTAGAAGAATGCACACCCCTTGTTGGTAGTGATTATGTCTGGAAGGGCTATGTGGGAATGGTGAGGGCTCAGAGAAGCAATATGGAGCAGTGGTTAAGAGTATAGGCTTTGGTGCCAGACATCCTAAGTTTGAATCCTGACCACTTACTGTATGTTCTCTGGATCCTACAGTTTCCTCATCTATAAAGTGTATGTGTGCATGTGAACATTGCTTAGAACAGACTTGACACATAATTAACGTTATATAAATTAGCAAGCACAAAGCACACATTCATGAGTATTATTAAGGGAAAATTTTAGTTTTTCCTCCTCCACAACTACTATTTTACTTAATTCTTGTGCAGTATACCAGTGCATTATTTTATAATCAGAAATGAAGAAGACTAAGTCCAGAAATTTTGATATTATTGCTCTAATGATGAGGAAATTGTGTAAAAATATCAGGGGCATTGAATTCCAAGATCTGATTATTCACTACTACATTAAATACAGTACTCAAAGTAAATAATTACCCCCTCTACTATCTTAAGGGCAGGGAATTATTGTTCTTTCCCCTTAATGAATCCCACAGTGCTGTGTACACAGTGGGTGTGCACTAAATGTTTGCTGATAATGATAATGGCAAGGATGCTGACAGCTGTGACACACTATAAAGCTTAATTTAGAAGCCATTAAGAAAATGTAGCACAAACTACGGTCCTTCTGCATTTTGTCTGCATGGAAAAGATAATCTCACATCCAAATTCTCTTAGATTATTAATAAAGCAATTCAATGCACATTGTTCTATTGATTGCTTTGGTATCATCCTGAGTTTTTCTCATTAGCATGACCTAATTATTATTTCAGATGATTCAGAGGGCACAGCAAGGTCCATTTCTATAGCGTTAGTATCAGACGTTGGTCTCCTATAATCACTTTCTAAGTTAAAGGCAAAAAGTGGATGTTTTCAGCTAAATTATATTTCATCCCTGCAGCAAGATTTACAGTAGTGTAATTGTTTCCCATTTTCTTAAATTGCAATGTTGCTTTGTTTTTAGAATGACATACTCCTTTTCTGTGTGTTTAAGTAATCCATGAATAGAGAGAATGAGTTGGTTGGAAAAATGATGATGCCTCTTCATCCTAGCTCCATCCCAATTTTGTTTTGTGTTTTTTTTTTGGGGGGGGGGGGCATAAAAACTATTTATTTATAGGTTACATTATCTCTCTTTTCAAGCATTAAAGCATTGATAATATATCAATGACAATTATATTCCTCCTATCAGAAAATTTTGAAATTAATCTTTAATGTTGGGTCCCTGTCTCCCTGAGGCTGATATGATGATGACTGCAGAGATAAAAAGAGACTTCGCATGGAAGATACATTGCAGGGAACAAGAGCCATGACTAGGGGGTGTGGGCAACTTGTCAATGGGAGAATCTTCCTCCATCGACATCCAGTCAGGAAAGAGAAGGTAGTTATCTGAACAGGGAAATTTTAATATAAAGTCTTGTGAACTGACACAGGATATTAACTTCCTAGAGAATTCTAAAGATTCTAGGAATAGCAGGCATAGGGAGCAGCGATCACTCCAGGACGGTGGCAGAATACCCAGAAAAGGAACAACCTAGGAAGATAGAGCCCTACCCACTCCTGAGAGTCAGACCTAATTGGAGAGAGTGTATATGTGGCCAGTAGATGGTGAGGAGTTTTCTGAGGTGCCCCAGGGTTGGCCTGGCAGCTGCCTGAGAGGCTCACCAGGAAGCTGCTACTGGCACATGAATGAGACTCACTGGAAAGTCAGCGGGGGTGGCATCAAAGGCTGACAACTCACTAGAAAGCAACTTACTGGGGAAAAGGCAAGATCTTCAAAGAAGCCATCATCTGGGGTGCCCATGAAACTCACTAGAAAGGCAAGCAGTGGGGTGTTTTCCCAACTCAGAGACAGCCATTGGCTAGGGTGGTGGCGAGGTTCACTGGGGGGTGAGTGCCACTTGCAGCTGCACACTAAGTTATCCAGAAGGAAAAACCACACCAGGCCCAGGATGGGAAGCCCCTTCTTCCTGCTGTGCCCACGCAGCACTCTCTGTTTGCCATACTGATTGAACGCTTGCTGGCAAAGAAACATTGACAAGGTTCAGTTTCAGTATCACACAGCAGGGAAAAGAAGGGCGAATTTAGAGTTCAGAGGCAATAAATTGATCACTGGTACAATAGCCAAGTCGGGAATATTAGAATACAGTTTTATTAAAGAACCTCCTAGAAAGGTCCTTCCTAATTTCTTGACCCTTCATTCATTAATTTATTAACTCAATCAATAAATATTTATAGATCACCTACCATATGACAGGTGCTATGCTATGGACTAAGGATATAATGATAAATAAGAAATATGGTTCTTGGACTTCATCTCTGATCACTGTTCCATCAATGGATGGATGAAGAAAAAGTGGTGCATATAGACAAGGGAATATGATTCAGACATAAAAAGGAATGAAATATTGCCATCGGCAACAACATAGACAGACCTAGGAGATATTATGCCAAGTGAAATAAGTCACAGAATGACAAATACCATATGATTTCACATATATGTAGAATCTAAAAAAATATACATATAGTCTTGAACATAAATATGGTAATATACCCTAGATATTTTAAAATAAAAATGATTTAAAATAGTTTACTATCAATGATAGTATGATTCCATTTATATTATTAAAAGATACCCATGTATGTACATACAAGAATGTTAATGCAACCCTGACTTGCATGGCATGGATCAGTGGTTAGAGAGTTGGCCTGCAGACCAAAGGGTCCAGGGTTCAATTCCCGGTCAAGGAAATTAAATAACATGCACTGATAATTAAGCCATTAATTCAACAAATTTATAGATACAGAAAACATTTTTTAGTATATTTTATTGATTTTTTACAGAGAGGAAGGGAGAGGGATAGAGAGAAACATCGATGAGAGAGAAACATCAATCAGCTGCCTCCTGCACACCCCCCACTGAGGATGTCCCAGCAACCAAGGTACATGCCCTTGACCGGAATCGAACCTGAGACCCTCCAGTCTGCAGGCCAATGCTCTATCCACTGAGCCAAACCGGTTAGGGCCAGAAAACATTTTGATGGTTGTCAGAAGGTAGGAGAAAGGATTAAGATATGCAAATTGCCAGTTACAAAAATAATCACAGGGACATAAAGTACAGCATAGGTAATATAGTCAATAATATTGTAATAACTCGGCATTGTGTTAAACTTACCCATGTCTACATTCACATGAATTTATATTTTTCTGGCCAAGGTCTTCTCAGAACAGCCCTTGGGAGCGTTTAATTTCCCTTCGACTTTAAACCTACACAGCTTCCTGCCCCTGCCTTGAGTAGATTGTCCTCTCTCTTTTTCTCCTTAACAGTTAAGATGCTTTGGCTGTGTGTATTAGAAAATGCAATTTAAATGACTTAAGTAATGCTGGAAAATTATTATAGTACATAACGAGAAGTTTCTAAGTAGGACAGTTCCAGTACTGACTAATGTAGCAATTTTTCAATCCATGTTCTTCCCATCTTCACACCCCAACTGCTTCAAAGTCTTGGCTTTGCTCCAAGCATTGTGTGCACATATGGCCACATCCAGTGTGTGTGTAAGACACTCCTGCAAGAGGTGAATCTCATAAGACAGCCTAACACACCTACAGCCTTGGAGAGAATACAGAACACTACAAACAATACAAACAATACAAAAGGAAAGAAATGACCTCAGTATGAACCAAGAGGGGGGAGAACCTAGAAAAAGAGCCTTTCATACTCCCTGGTTTTTCCGTTTTACAACTTGAGCAATACTGGAGGCTTTTTCTCCTCGTGGGGAGTCAGCTGTCAGAATGGCAAAGGAAGGAAGAAGAGAGAAGAAAGGACTAGGAAGGAAAGAGGAAGATAAACAACCTACTGATCCCTCAAGCTATAGCTTCAAATATCAGGAATCTCATTAAAAATACATACTTGGAGAATGCTGCTGCAAGTGGCTAAAGGACCATAAGTTAAAAAAACAGTGTCCTAGTGGTTATATGCAATACAGGGCTGATACTTGTAGATGTACAGTAAGAATTTAGAATTGTATGAGCTACGTTGATTTGGGTTTAAGGAAGAAGCAGAACTTGAACTTAAAGAATGGGAGAGAGCAGTGCATTAATATAGGAATGAGCCCTGGCTGGTTTGGCTCAGTGGATAGAGCTTCGGCCTGTGGACTCAAGGGTCCTGGGTTCGATTCTGATCAGGGGCATGTGCCTTGGTTGCCGGCGCATGCCCAGTGGGGAGTGTGCGGGAGGCAGCTGATTGATGTTTCTCTCTCATTGATGTTTCTGGCTCTCTGTTCCTCTCCCTTCCTCTCTGTAAAAAAATCAATAAAATATAAAAAATATATATATAGGAATGAGTATGGAGTGCTCCTGCAGCAGAACACCACACTTGTATGGCCCTTTTCCCAGCCCAGCAGCCTCTTTGAGATAAAAGCAGGAATTGAGGTGGACACAGTAGGCATGAAAAGAATTAGATAATTTGAAGATATATGTTATTTTAACTATATATTTTTATTATTGATGGTATTACAGATGTCTCCACTTTTCTCCCACTTTACCCCCCACCCCCAGCCCCTACAAACCCCTCCAGGTCTTCACCCCTTATTGCCTGTGTCCAAGGGCTATGCATATAAGTATATAAGTTCTTTGGTTAATTTCTTCTCGACTCCCCAAGCCCCTCACTGAGGTATGTCAGTCTGTTCCATACCTCCATGCTTCAGGTCTTATTTTATTGGTAAATTCATTTTGTTCATTAGATTCCCCAAATAAGTGAGGTCATGTGATATTTGTCTTTCTCAGATTGGTTTATTTCACTTAGCATAATATTTTCCAGGTCTATCCCTGCTGCCCCAAAGAGTAAGAGATCCAGACTTTTTTATTTGGCCTTTTTAAAAGTAGAGAACTTGAGAGGAAGAGAGCTTACTATACGTGAGTAGGGGCAGTGGTGGAGGATGAGTTAATTATTGGATGTGTTACATTGAGGTGACAGTGGAGCATCCAAGTGGGGATGAACGGATGTGTCTTAAATTCAGCTCTGTGGACCTTAGCAATTAGGGGAAGCCAGGTCTGCATGGAGGCCTGGTGGGATGGCCCCATAGAGATACACGAGGCCTTCTGGAAAATCAGTCTAAGGCAGTGGTTCTCAACCTTCTGGCCCTTTAAATACAGTTCCTCATGTTGTGACCCAATCATAAAATTATTTTCGTTGCTACTTCATAACTGTAATGTTGCTACTGTTATGAATCATAATGTAAATATCTAATATGCAGGATGGTCTTAGGTGACCCCTGTGAAAGGTCGTTCAGCCACCAAAGGAGTCGCGACCCACAGGTTGAGAACTGCTGGTCTAAGGTAAAGAGAGTTCCACAACGTTGGTTGGAGAACTGATGCAAAAACGAGAGATGAATTTTGAGCACTGCATGGCTTATAACTCAGATTATCCTCCAGTTCATCTCAGGAACCCACCCAATGTTTTTGGGTAACAGCCCTTCAAAAAACAGAATGAACAAAAACTAACTGTGCTTCCCCTCTGTAATTCCCCTCTGACACTGAGAGTGGAAGGCATGGGTAGCAGAAGGCACTAGAGGCATGAATGACATTCATTGTTATGAAAATATATCAACCACAATGTTGGGGTATTTAGTTAGGATTCCCTGCTCTAGAGAGCTGTGCCCTGGACCTGAGCTACCAGGAGAACTGGTGGCGTCTATAATGGGCATTGGAGGATAGTGGCCATTTTGATGATTATCACGCAAAGGGACTGAGAAACACATCTCACTAGTGCCAATTGTGTAAATATGTAAGAGCAAACTATCAAACAGTAAACCATTAGAGCACATGTGATCCCCTCAGCCACCAAGGTCCCGAATAGAGCTGTACTTAGGCCAGGCAGAATTGAGTGAACGCCATGACAAAGGCTCATGGAGGAGCCCACCCCAGTAATGCATACATATTTATAGGAGCAGGACATATCTACACCAATATGTAACACAGAAGTTTTCTGACTCCCCCAAAATGGCTTATTAGAAAAAGAAAGTCTCTGGATTTCATTCGCTGGTGTCAGCCTGTTTCTGAGTTGAGCTAACTCGAGCCTGCTAAGCCAACTCTTTTCCAGGCTATTGGCGCAGGAGAGGAAACGAGGCCCCAGAGCTCTCCGGGTTCTTCTCTTTTTAATGCTATCGATGAAAGACACACTCTGCAAACCTTAGCACAGAGCGGGGAAATCACTGGTGCTGCATGCAGACCAGACACAGGAGGGGAAGAATGATACCTTAGGAGTAGGCAGACTTCAAAATTGTTTATTAAAGAAGGGCTTAGATCAGCCGTGGGCGAACTATGGCCGGATCCGGCCCATTTGAAATGAATAAAACTAAAAAAAAAAAAAAGACTGTACCCTTTTATGTAATGATGTTTACTTTGAATTTATATTAGTTCACACAAACACTCCATCCATGCTTTTGTTCCGGCCCTCCGGTCCAGTTTAAGAACCCATTGTGGCCCTTGAGTCAAAAAGTTTGCCCACCCCTGGCTTAGATGCATTGTTAATGCTGTAGAAACTCCTAAAATTATCTGGAAAGAAAATATAAGGTAGGGGGGGGGGTATTTTTAAAGAATGTAGTAGAGGAGCCAGAGAAATACTCTTTTGTGACTCAGAAACATTTAGCCTGGAGAAAATGAATTATCTATAAATATACATAGACTAGAGGCCCGGTGCACAACATTCATGCGGGGGGGAGGGGCTCCTCAGCTGGGCCTTCGCCCTCTCGCATTCCGGGACCCTTCAGGGGGTGTCCACCTGCCGGCAGTTGGACATCCTTAGCAGGAAATCCTTAGTGCTGCCATGGAGACTGGAGAGGCTCCCGCCACTGCTGCTGCACTAGCCAGTCGTGAGTCCGGCTTCTGGCTGAGGGGTGCTCCCCCTGTGGGAGCACACTGACCACCAGGGGGCAGCTCCTGTGTTGAGCGTCTGCCCCCTGGTGGTCAGTGCATATCATAGTGACTGGTCATTGCACCGTTCAGTCGATTTGCATATTAGCCTTTTATTATATAGGATTATACAAAGATAATTAAGCTATTAATCCAACAAAATGGATTACACACACACACACACACACAAATGAATTAATCATCATTTACATGTCAGGAAATGTAAGTCTAACATAATTTTGCATAAAGTAGGTAATATCTTGACCATCAAAAGGGTCAGTATTTTCGTTTGATTTTAAGAGAGAAATTTCAGATACCATGGAAACATGTTTACTGACCTAGTTTTGTTTCGGCACTGAGCTGGAAAGAAGAAGTAAGTGTGGAAAATAGAAATCAGTAAGAAGAGAGGAGAGACTGATTCATTTCTGTTTCTTTCCATTATTGTTTCTGTTTTACTCCACCTCAAGCTCTATATCAGTGGTTCTCAACCTTCCTAATGCCACGACCCTTTAATACAGTTCCTCATGTTGTGGTGACCCCCAACCATAAAATTATTTTCGTTGCTACTTCATAATTGTAATTTTGCTACTGTTATGAATCATAATGTAAATATCTGATATGCAGGATATATTTTCATTGTTACAAATTGAACATAATTAAAGCATAGTGATTAATCACAAAAACAATATGTAATTATATATGTGTTTTCCGATGGTCTTAGGCGACCCCTGTGAAAGGGTCATTTGACCCACAAAGGGGTCACGACCCACAGGTTGAGAACCGCTAACCAAGGGAATGTGAGCAGCAGAAATATGTGCATTTCCATGGTATTTCCTCACCTTTCTCTCTTTCCTTCTTTTCCTACCTACTGCATGTGGGGACAGCTAAAGTAGCCACATTCTAGAGACGGAAGCCACATGTGGAGGAGGGCAAAGATGAACATCATATCTGTCCCTGGGGGACCTCAGGAAGCAAGAAATGTTACATAAAAAACACCAAACATCTATTTTATTTAAGCTCTTTTATTTTTAGGTCTCTGTTATAGCAACTTAACTGTACCTTATGTAAAAATATCAAACTATTGAGAATAGCCAACCTATTTCATGTCACTGTATTAGTAGAGGCACACAATTCTGAAGTCTTTAGCATGTATTTTTCAACTAATTCACCTTACTCCTACATCTCTTTATGTTCACTTTGCTGTGCCAAATTTCAATCACTTCTTGGATATCTAGGGGGTTTCTCGGTGAATACTTAAATCTGGCTGACATGTATTTTTAGTTCATTAGGTGTTAATATGTGTTTCTGATTATTTTCTAGCACAATATTTTTTAAGCCACTACACTTATAGGAATAAGCCCCAAAGACACCAAATTTCACGCATCACATTAAATCTATATGTCCTGCAGAACAGAATGATTACATTAAATTAAGTTTCTGTCTTTCCAGCTGATATCCAGTGATTCCCATCATGAAAAGGCTGTGTCGACCATCATCAAAAGAAATCCCTCAGTCCACAGACTTCTAGTTTTTGCCTAGTTTGGTAGAAATAAAACAAGTGCAGTTTTTGCAACAAAACTAAGATGCTAAGGAATGTTTATAACAATTTCCTTGTGCAAAGGCATGATTAATTAGTGTGCTCTATTTTATCATCTCCCTTTTCATGGTACTAAGGGATTTTTAGCTTTCATAGCATATGGTTAGAAAAGTATTATATTTCCTGAGGCTTTGGGGAATATTTGCCATCATTAAATGTTGAAGATTATGGATCATGTCTCTTTGCATTAGAAAAACCTGTCAAGAAGTTAGCTGTTTATCTAGTGAGATTTAAGGGCACAAAAATTTTTACTGCTTTAAAATTTCTCCTTCTTGTCATAGTGAGCCACACTCTCATTGTTAATATCCCACATTTTTGTTAGAGTATTGCCTTCAGAAATCCCTCTTCAAAATGTGATCATAACATCTTAGATAGATAATATATAACATGTTTATTTGTTGACAAAGATGGATTTTTAAGATTAACTACATATAGTCAGATGGCATGAGGTTCGGGATCATAAGACAGACACATTTTTGTATTAGGGAATAACAACAACACGTCAAAAAATTCTATAAGGAATGCTCTAATGGATATTGAGTCATTTAAGAAGCACTGAAATGTATCAGATTGTGAGGACATTTATTTTATTTTATTTTTCAACTACAGTTGACATACAATATTATTTTGTATTGGTTTCAGGTGTACAACACAGAGATTAGGTAATCGTATACTTTACAAAGTGATCCCCCTGATAGTTTAAGTACCCAGCTGGCACCATACATAGTAATTGCAATGTATTGACTATATTCCCTACGCTGTACTTTACATTCCCATGACTATTTTGTAACTATCAATTTTTACTTCTTAACCCCGTCACGTATTCCTCGCTGAATCCTAAACCCTGTGCCCTCTGGCAATCATTTGTCTGTTCTCTGTATCCATGAGTCAGCTTCTGTGTGTTTGTTTGTTTTGTTCTTTAGATTCCACTTATGAGTAAAATCATATGGTATTTGTCTTCCTCTGGCACACTTATTTCACTTAGCATAATACCCTCTAGTTTCATCCATGTTGTCACAAATGGTATGATTTCAACCTTATTTTTTATAGCTGAGTAATAGTCCATTGTATAAATATACCACCACATTTTTATCCACTTGTCTATTGATGGGCAGTTGGGGTGTTTCCAACTCTTGGCTATCTATATATATAAAAGCCTAAGCAATCGAACAACCGGCCGCTATGATGTGCACTGACCACCAGGGGGCAGACACTCAATGCAGGAGCTTCCCCCTGGTGTTCAGTGCACTCCCACAGCCAACCTCCCATGGCCAGCCAACCTCCCATGGTCCCTCCCCCCAGTTGGCCAGCCCCAATCAGCCTGATTAGGGCTGGGCGAGACAGCCCTGATTGGCCAGGAGGGACCCCACCCATGCACTGGACCAAATTCGTGCACTGGACCTCTAGTTGTAAATAATGCTGCAATGAACATATATATTCTTTTGAATTAGTGTTTTGGGTTTCTTCAGATTATACTCAGAAGTGGAATCACTGGGTCATAAAGCAGTTCCATTTTTAATTTTTTGAGGAACCTCCACACTGTTTTCCACTGTGGCTGCAACAACTTTTAATCCCATGAACAGTTCATTAGAATTCCCTTTTCTCCACATTTTCACCAACATTTGTTTGTTGATTTATTGAGATTGCCGTCTGACAGGTGTGAGGTGATATCTCATTGTGGTTTTAATTTGCATCTCTGATGATCAGTGACATTGAGCATTCTTTCATATGTCTATTGGCCATCATGAAGTATTTATTCAGGTCCTCTGCCCATTTTTTAATTGGATTGTTCTGAATTTTTGGTGTTGAGTTGTGTGAGTTCTTTATAAATTTTAGATTATAACCCCTTATGCGATTGTACCAGTATTATTGATGAATATCTCCTTCCACTTCACAAGCTGGCTTTTCGTTTTATAGATGGTTTCCTGTTTAGTTTGATGTAGTGCCATTTGTTTATTGTTTTTAGTTGTTGTTTTTTTTCCTTCTGTTTCCCTTGTCCAAGAATATATATCAGAAAAAAATATTACTAAGAAAAATGTCAGTTTACTGCCTGTTTTCTTCTAAGAGTTTTATAGGTTTGGGTCTTACATTTAAGTCTTTAATCTAATTTGAGTTTATTCTTGAGAGGACATCTTTTTATTGGCAGAATTTGAATGATGTCTGAAGAATATAGTAGTAATTTATTTTCACATACAACTGTTTTAATTATTTTGATGGCTGTATTATATATACATAGGAAAATGAAGGAAGTAGACCCCAAACAATTCAGGGGTGGCAGGGCATCAGGTGCCAATTTAAATGGTTCAGCAAAAAATAAAAGCTCTCACTTCCAGACTTGAAACTATCATGTAGGCTCAAAAGAATCTTAAAAAAAAAATATTCAAAATCAACACTGAAAAAAAGTATG
>NW_005871121.1:5094881-5113355 GCF_000147115.1 Myotis lucifugus
GAAGCGCAGAGAACCCCAACAAAAGGAATCCCAAGAGGCCCACACCAAGACACATCATCATTAAAATGCCAAGAGCAAAAGACAAAGAGAAAATCTTAAAAGCAGCAAGAGAAAGAGGCTCAATTACCTACAAGGGAATACCCATACGACTGTCAGCTGATTTCTCAACAGAAACTTTGCAGGCCAGAAGGGAATGGCAAGAAATATTCAAAGTGCTGAATACCAAGAACCTACAACCAAGACTACTTTATCCAGCAAAGCTATCATTCAGAATTGAAGGTCAGATAAAGAGCTTCACAGATAAGGAAAAACTAAAGGAGTTCATCACCGCCAAACCAGTATTATATGAAATGCTGAAAGGTATCCTTTAAGAAGAGGAAGAAGAAGAAAAAGGTAAAGATACAAATTATGAACAACAAATATGCATCTATCAACAAATGAATCTAAGAATCAAGTGAATAAATAACCTGATGTACAGAATGAACTGGTGATTATAATGAATCAGGGACATAGAAAGGGAATGGACTGACTATTCTTGGGGGAAAAGGGGTGTGGGAGATGCGGGAAGTGACTGGACAAAAATCGTGCACCTATGGATGAACTCAGTGGGTGGGGAGTGAGGGTGGAGGGTGGGGTGGGAGCTGGAAGGAGGGGAGTTATGGGGGGGAAAAAGAGGAACAAATGTAATAATCTGAACAATAAAGATTTTTAAAAAAAGTATGTTAAAGAAAAATCTTAAGTGTTATTTTATTTATTTTTATATATATTTTTATTGATTTCAGAGAGGAAGGAAGAGGGAGAGAGAGAGATAGAAACATCAACAATGAGAGAGAATCATTGATTGGCTGTCTCCTGCACCCCCAACATTGGAGACCTAGCACACAACCCAGGCATGTGCCCTGACCGGGAATTGAACCGTGACCTCCTGGTTCATTGGCTGATGCTCAACTACTGGGCCACGCCAGCAGGTCTTAGTGTTATTTTAACTCACTTGTACTTCTCAAATATAACTTACCACTTCCTGTACATGATACAATCTATGTATGTTGAACTTTGACTCAGTATGAGAGAGAGATTGAGAGTAGAGAATCTATAACTAGATTATCTGAGTTTGAACTCCAATTCTGCCACTTACTACTATCTATGTGATCTGGACAAATTACCTCACCCCTCTGTTCTTCAGTGCCCTCATTTATAAAATGTAAGAATAAAATGAGTTAACATATATAAAGCACTAAAGTATTGTCGGGTACATATTAATTGATAAATATTAGCTAAATTTATAGAGTCAACTTTGTTCATAAAGTGTTTTGAGTTGTTCTAAATATATTCCAATATACTATTAATAATACAATAGTATTTACAATAAACTAATGTATTCTAAATCCATGACTACTAATATATTTTTCACAATATGTCACAACTTCTATTTTCCCTACATTAAATATTTGGCTATTTCTCATAGTATTGGTAACACTATTTTCTCCTTTAGGGCTTTAGAGGTGTTAGGTGAGGATCTAGAAAGAGCAACGTTTTTCTAGGGAAGAAGTTAAAAACTGGGCTGTGTGCTTTAGGTAATAACACAATTGGGACAGTACTTCAGAGAGGTTGTAGGGGACAGCTTCGACTGTGAAAGCAATACTATTAGCTGCCTGGCATCCTGCTATTTTCTGGGAAAATTGTGTTAATGAAATGCAGTGTCAATTTCTTGGGCTAGTGATTTCTGGTTCATTATCAAAGAAATATAGAAGGTTTCCTGCCCAGAACCCTTATGCCAAGAATTAGATAACCTCCACAAACAAGCTCAGCCATTCCCATGATGTCAGCCCACTGGGCAGTGTTCCGAGGCAGCAGGTCATGGCTGTGCCTTCTTAGCAATATTCCCACAAAGTGGGGGAAAGGTGGGGGGCTGGGGGAGCAATTTTCCTCCCTCTTTCCACGAAATAAAGAAATGAATCACACGGAGTCTGCCTAGCACTGTCAAGGACATTTCTCTAATAAAAGAGTCCTTATATAATATATATATATATTTTTTTCAGTAGAAATAGATTTCTCTGTTTTCTTTCTAGATAATGTTTGTTCTGACTCAGTAATTTAGATCCCAAAGCAGGAGTTTAAAGAGTCAGGTGAGGGGGCCACAGCATTACTCCCTGTGAAGCTGTGCCTTGTTAGAATGTGGATGAAGCTAAAAGAGAAGCAGTGGTGAGAGGAAGAACGTGAATGCTTCAAGACTCCATCCTCCCTGAAGCCCTGGCTTATCAAACACAGCTAATGGGCTGGCCATGTCCTCTCTGGTCTCTCTCCTAGATTGTTAAACTTGAAAATTAGCAGGAGATAATCTCGCAAGAATTCATAGGAACCCAAGCTTGATTTCATGCAGAGAGCAGAGAGAACTTGAGACGTGGTGGGTAGTAAGGATATTCTTCTTACAGTAGTCTAGTGCTATTTCAATTTCTCTCCTTACCTCCATTAAGCTCTTTGCAAAATGATATCTCCCACCATGTTTATTTTTATTTTAATATTTTTATTGATTTCAGAGAGGAAGGAAGAGGGAGAGAGAGAGATAGAAACATCAATGATGAGAGAGAATCATTGATTGGCTGCCTCCTGCATTTCTGCCCGCCCCCCTCCCCCCACTGGGGATTGAGCCCACAACCTGGGCATGTGCTCTTGACTAGAATCGAACCTGGGATCCTTCTGTCTGCAGGCGGATGCTCTATCCACTGAGCCCAACTGGCTAGGGTGAGTTTCTGAGGCTGAACAGTAGCCACCAAGTGAGGTCTTCAAATGGACATTTAAGTGGTCATTTTTGTGGCCACCATATGAGACCACTGTACAGATTATGCAATCATTCCAGGTATACTCTTGCCCATACACAATGCATTGTAATCACTTTGGGGTGTGAGAGGACCATGAAAGTATATATGATTATGTTGGTCCTACCAGGGCTCTGGTCTGGCTGCCTACAAGTGAAAGATGAACAGGACACTGTATGCTGACTCATTTATTTTACTCTGATCATCAAAGAGGCAACCTGCTCAGCAAACAAACACATGAGCCTTTTCAGATGATCAGGAAGCCCTTATGGGAATATAACTGGTTAAATTCCTTGTCGTTATTCTGCTTTGTTTAAAAAACAACAACAATCAAACTTACTCTTATTTATGCTTTACCAAATGTATTTATACTCATGGCAAGTAGGGGAAGCAGGTAAGGTAGATAATATTATTCTCATTTAATCGATGAAGAAAGACGTTCAGACAGGTTAAATGATTAAACCAAGCTCGACAAAGTCAATACATGATAAAGCTGGAATTTGCAACCAGATCCAATGATCTATAAAAATATGATTCATGTATTAGTTTAAACTTTACAATACTGGTTCTTGCATTTTATTGCACTTAAGAATCAGTGGAGACCCTGGCTAGATTTTGAACTAGTCCCAGCTGCTAGATCCTTCCTCCCAAAACAACTGTGGTGGAACAGCAGACAGAAACAAAGCAGGAGTAAAAGAGGAAACATGCGTCTGACTATCCAGCCAAAATCTATGAGAAATGTAAGGGGAAGGAAGGTGCTGGGGTTGGGAGGCTATAGACATGACAATGGTAAGACTGCTTGATAAAAAATTCAGTTACCCACATTTAACAGAAAAAATAATTTTAAGAAAGATAAGACTTATAGAGAACAGAAGTAGGAGTACTGAAATAGGGATAATAGGCATTACAGAAAAAAGGGAAAAGGCAAGAAGGAAACTTTTGAAAAATAATGAAGGTAAATTTTGGTGAATTAAAGATAGAAAACTTACAATTAAAGGGCCTTAAAGAGAAACAGGAGAAAAAAGGAAAAATCACACATCCAGACATTTTAGTATGAAATTTTAAAACATGAAAGAAAATCTAAAAGTTTCTGAGAGAAAGGACAGAAATATCCTGAAAGGGGATTTGCTGGGTTAGAAAACATATGCATTTGTAATATTAATTGATATTGGCATGTTATTCACTTTAAACTCCCACCAACAAAGTATGAGAGCTGTGTGTTTCCAGCAGCCTTGCCAACACAATGTATTATCAGGCTTGGAATTTTTGACATTTTGATAAATGGCATTTCAGTGTATTTTTAATTTACAGTGATCTTATTATGAGTGAAGTTTTCTATATGTTCACATGTTTCAAAGCCACTTGAATACCATTTATTTATTTTTATATTTTTTTCTTTATTGATTAAGGTATTACATATGTATCCTTATCCCCCCATTACTCCCCCCCCTTGCCCTCATGCCCCTGCTGTCTGTGTCCATTGGTTAGGCTTATATGCATGCATACAAGTCCTTTGGTTGATCTCTCCCCCTTCCCCCGACCCTCCCCTGCCTTCCCTTTGAACACCATTTAATACAAACTGTCTACTCAGACCTTTTGCTTACTTTGCCCTTGGGTTTTGCTCTTTACATTTCTTCCCATTTTGTCATTTGTCTTTTGACTTAGCTTCTGGGCAGAAATAGCTGGCCTTTGCATAAATAAACATTTGAATAAATAGGTGTATCTTTTATAAGTTTTTGAATTTTTGATATTGTAAGAAGGGTCTTACCACCCCAAGGTTAGAATTCCTGGGGAGTTAAAACAAAACCTAAATTCCTAAGGACCTGCCTTGGAATTTCTGCATCTGTAATTCTGACACAAGGCCAAAACCCTGCTTTAGAACTCTCTCTCCAGCCTAACCTAGCTGTATGTGAGACACTCAGCCAGTGGTTTGTGGTGACAGTCACCCAAAGTCACTGGGTAGTAAACCATCACTGAAGATATAGCTCTGATTCTCTAAAATTATCAATACCAAAAAGTAAAGTTGTGGTCACTCTGAGCACTTAAGACATTCACAAAAGCATAATGTCAAAAGTTACAGAGCTAAGAAATGGAAGTATGTGAATAAGGCTCCCTCCCATGGTCCCACTGCAAGGAGAACTCTCACTTCATTGCAGCCACTGCTCTTTCTAGATTCTAGGCCGCTGAGCACAGATGGGTTCACAGTGCTCCTCAAGCAATGTAGAGGGGGAACGGATGCTGGCAATTCCAGAAAGATGGAGTTTCTTCTTTGGTTGCCCCTTATTATTCTGTTCTGTACACTCAAATTATCTCCTCATCATTTATTTCATCAATTAGAGGTTCACTCATTCATTCATTCATTCATTCACTATAGCAAGTTCCACCCCCTCCCCGCTCTGGTTCAATTTGGTCTTTAGACATCACTTACGTCAGTGGTTCTCAACCCTGGCTGTTCAATCAAGTCACCGAGGGAGCTTTATACAACTCCCAATGCCCGAGCCTTAAGCCAAGCCAATTAATTTAGAATCTCCGGAGGTGGGGTCCAACGTGTTACAGAACCTCCCGAGGTGATCCTAATATGCAGCCAGCATTAAGAACAGCGGACAGTTCAGGCACCTCATCCAGTTAATCAGTTAACAATTCATGCACAGCGAAGAGCAAGCTTAAGGATGCAACAAGGACTTTGATAAACCTTAAGAAGTGCTTCTGAAGAATGGCCTGTTCCCAAGGATACCATTGCTGGATAGGGTGTTGCAGGAAAGAATGTTTTTCTAGAGCAGCATGAAAAACTTGGGGAAACTCGACATTTATTCCAGTATACCCTGAAAGTCATTTTCTCTCTTTTCATTTATCATTCTAAAGGAAAGAGTGGAAGTTACAAATAAAGGGTCTTCCTTTCTTCCCATATCTTATTACGCCACACTTCCCCTTCCCACCAAAATACACTGAGTGGCCAGATTACTATGACCAGCCCATCAGTACTTGGATGGGCCACCTTTTGCCTTCAATACTGCGGCGATTCTTCTTGAGTCAATGCCAAGAAGAATCGCCGTATTGAAGGCAAAAGGTGGTCCAATGGTCCAACGAAGTAGTAATCTGGTCGGTCATAGTAACCTGGCCACTCAGTGTATACACATCCGTTTGTGTCCCAAATAGCCTACTTTACAGACTTGAAATAGCAGATACTCAGCAGCACAGAAATGGACTGGAATTCTTTTTCCAACCAGTCAAATGCATTTTCTAATAGTTAAAGGCGTCCATCATGTTGAAGCTATTTCCCTGTCACTTCCTGCATGTTTAAATGTGAATGAAAGGCCTAAAGTGTAACTTATATTCCTAACTTGCATACTGGCTGCTAATATTTATAGCTAACCTTATAACTGCTGTTCCCAAACCTAACAATCCCACTATTTACCACAGCCTGCCCATATCAGATGCATAGGACCTGAAAATACAATTTATTGAATTCTAATCATTTCTCCCATTTTCTGCATCTCCTATTTTGACATTGTCTTTTTTCTCTCCCGTCTCCCACAATGTAATTTTGCTCATATTCCTATTCAGCAATTCCAAGTTATTAAAGTCTTATCTTTTAAAAATGAATTTTATCTACACAGATTGAAAATATGATTGTTAATGACAGCATTACTTCAGTGATTGCAGAAAAAAATAGCTATCCCCTATATTTTTGGGCCAAGTGTACATGACACTCATTCTCTTCAATTTTATGTTTTCACTTGTATCACAAAAATAATAGATTTCTATTTAATGCACATATAACACATTTTTGTATTTGGGACTCTGAGTATAATTTAAAATGAGAAGCTTACCTAAAATTCAAGCTCTATTAACACCGAAAAATACATACATTTTAACAGTTGTGGGTTCAAGTAACCTGATTTTTTTTTTTTATAATAGAATGCTCATATTTCTAGCCTGGTTGCTGTGGTTCAGTGGCTGAACTTCAACCCATAAACCAAGAGGTCACTGGTTCGATTCCCATCAGGGCACATGCCCAGGTTTCAGGCTTGATCCCCAGTAGGGGGCATGCAGGAGCCAGCCGATCAATGTTTCTCTCTCATCTATGTTTCTATCTCTCATCCCTCTCCCCTCCTCTCTCTCTAAAAAAATCAATAAAACACATTTAAAATGTTTATATTTCTAAAAATATAAACTACTAAACTAGAAAATAATATTAAAATAGAACCCAGCAAATTAACTGCTTTTTAAATTTTTATTTCTTTATATAAAATGTGATTTAATCATCCTGATTAAAAAGCTTAACAAAGTTGAACTATTGCTACTAAAACAACAAAATGTTTCTTTTACTATTAAAGATAAATTGAGAATGGGAGGGCGGGATTATGATTTGCTGGTAATTAGCAATAGAACATAATTTCTTAACAAAAAGACAAGCAAAATTATACAAATTCAGATGGTTGAGAGTTTTAAAAGTGTCCTCAATACAGAAATAATTTGCTAATGTGTTCTCAAACTTATCAGAACGATGTTCTACATTTATGTCCAAAGATTAATATATTTAAACATCCTTTTGCTTATAACAGTAATATGTGGCAAAAATTGTAAGTTATTATGAATCATTTTTAAAGCTCACTTGACTGTCTTTCACTGTGTCTTTTATCCTGTCTTCCATGTCACTTTGCAAATGAGAAATGTCAGCGCTGTTCTAGTGTTAACAATGCGAGGCCCTTAGATTGCATTCTGAAAATTGAAGCGCTGGCTTATCAATAAACCAGTGTTATTCCTTCCATTCCTGCTGCTCCTCAAAGTCAGTCTTGGAGTCTGACTTTTATCTTCCATGAGTACAAAATTCCTAACTGTGGTAATTTTCTGGAACATCTTTTTAAAAGAGAAAAGTATGGCATTTAATATTTGTTTCATGGCACTTTTAAAAATAAATATTGTTTGACTGTAAAAACTGATGGGAAAGTTTTCCTTTTAAGTATTTAAATTACCATACTAGAAATGTATTGTTTATCTTTGGCTTAATGTCTCTGTCAATGCTGAGCTAAAATATTAGGTGAATTAAATAGAGTGAAATTTAACAGGAATGTGTGTCATTTTCTGTTTATGTTTTTACAAATATTTAACAAGAACCACACCATACTATTCGTAAAAGAAAAAAAAACTTAGAAGTATGGTAGACAGTAAGCTTAATGAAAATCAACAGTAGTAGCCTTGAAAAGGTGAATGTTATTTTACTACATTAATAAAACGGTGTCTTAAGTAATCCACTCTTCTCTTTACTAGAGAGGTTACACTAGATGTACTCTTTTTAATCTAGTTATCACTGGATTGAACAGATTTCTTTGCTGCAGCACTTACAAATGCTTTTAATATGCTAAGGACATTTTCCCTCTGTGAGAAGATATAGTATGTATATTTCTTTCAAAATAATTGACAATAGAATTCCTTTTTCATAAAGTAGCTATTAACATCTGGAAAAATAACCTGAGGCATAACTAGATTAGAACACAATTGAGAACATGCTCATACGGTCAATTGGAACTTAATTAAAGGAGAATGACGAGGCAACCATTCCTCCACTCCTCAGCTGGCATCCTCTTCACACTCGTCACTTTCTTCTGGTCTCTCTCTGTGACCTAGACTCTGTCTTGAAGGTTGACATCTTCAGGTTAAAAGAAAAATATATTTCTTGCTCTATGATATATCTGAAGCGGACACAATAACAGATGTTCTCACTACAAATTTAAAGGATGGTGATTACACGTCAAAACTAGGATATCAAAATGTGTGTAGACGGTTGAAGGTGACATGTAGGTTTCAATGTTTTCCAGAAAGCGGAAAACGTCTATTGGAATTATTGTATAGAGATGAAGTTTGTTCTTGAGTATCTCATAGCTTCAGATCAACATGTATGCAAAGGTTCCGGTTCAGTGTTCTTTGGGAGTGGGTAGCACAGCAGAAAACCATCGCTAGCAATGTACAAAATAAGTCCAGCAGATGCCAGGTGGGCGTTCTATTAACAAAATACCTATGGGGAAGACAAAAGATCTAAAAGTATTTAGGGCTGTAAAGCACCCCAACAGCCAGCCAGAGCCAGTCCAATCCTGTATCCGATGTTTGAATTCCCTCTCCCCATTAAGTGGTTTGGTAATGAGGGAGCTGATGGTTTCCCCCGGCAGTGATATTGTCCAAGCGGAGTCTGAAAGGCCTAGGCTGATGCGCGACAAAACATTGTGTAGCACTGATCGCTACACAGTCCCTTCTTTTCTAAAAGATTATAACTCTGATGTGAAGGGTTAGAATGAATCCAAAATATTAAATAAAATATAAAATATAATACAGTTTTACATATTGCCTTTAAATCTTACGGTGATCTGCAGAAGGCAATTGCTGGCATTATTGCAGCAATTATTATTTTTTTTAAAGACACTATTTATAAGACTGTCGCTCTGTTCACATCACCTCCACATACCCTAGAGCAGGGGTGGGCAACCCCTGGCACGTGTGTCAAACATGGCACGCCAGTAACTTTTGCTGGCACGCAAAACCCTCTCTTATAATCTTCCATTTACAGTTGTGAATCTTGTTCTCAGTGATGAATTTTGTTAAGTCTCGTAATAGGAGTAGCCTGACGGATGAAAGTAGTAGCTCGTGCATATCTCTGAAGGTCACAAATATAAACCTGATGTAAAATCTCTGTCAGCAGTGATGCAGCAGCAAAAGTCCCACTGATAATATCAAACAGAGTCATCAAGTTTTCTGTCGGACTATCAGTGTACATGTATACATTAAAAAATAAATGTATTTTTCATCATCATATACTGTGTTTTTGTCGCTCAAATGAATTTTATTATTTCTTCAAGGTTCTTCACATACGTACACCTTAAGAGATATCAAGTAGGCATAACATGTTCTCAAAAATTTAGGGTTGGCACGCAGAAGAATTTTGAGTCAGAGATTTTGCTGGTTTGGCATGCACTCACAAAAAAGGTTGCCCACCCCTGCCCTAGAGGGAACATGCTTCAGAGGGGAAATGGAAAAGAGTTCAAGCTTTAAAAATGTCCTAAAATATCAATAGAGGATATCTTTTACCTTTTATTGTCTTCTAATGTCTGATCAATATCTGGCCTGCTGAGGGCATCTCTGATGTTGAGAGGTTCCTGCCTGAAGCTCATGCCATCTTCAGCTTGGCCAGTTGGCAGATCTTATGTTAGTTTTTCCCTCCCTTCTTTCATTTCCCAGGTATTGTCAATGACTGTGGAGAGTGCTTGGGTTTTGCACTTACCCTGGAGAAGTGCGAACAATAGGACTCCAGTGAGCCTGCGGGATCTAGAGCAGAGAGAATGTGTGCCTTATGCTGCAGGATATGAAGACTGTGTCAGTGTCAGCTGAGGCACTAATTCAATTTAACACCATAGGTCAAAGTGCAGTGCAAGGTTATGGTATAAGAATTGCAAAGGAGGATTTCTAAAAGTCATTAAGTGACTTTTAATCCCTTATCCAGGTTGTATGAAAAGTTAGAAGACTCTGGATATTGAGAGAGATGCTAGTGTGTTATGAGTCCTTTCCTGCTCCCCAGGTAGGATGAGGCGAGGGTACTTTCTTTTCAACCTTAAGTCAGTAAAGAGGGGCTTCAGGCGATTTCTCAGCCACCTTCATATGTGTCATTTGTTCAGCAGACACCCTGGACTGGTGCCTACCCTTTACCTGAGAAATATAAAGACGCAAAATTATAATTGTTTTGTTGCCCTGGTAACAAAGCAAAACATAGTTGTGTTAAGTACAACCAGCTTCCAAGAGATTGCTGCAAGGGGAGAAAAAAAGAAAAGAAAATGCTATGGATTTTTCCCACTCACACACTTGAGTTAGTCTTAGATCCTTGTCCCAAAGGCCTCTCTGAGAGGGATGGACAGTCCAATCAGAGAGAAGCTCAAGGTATCATCGGATGCCTAGGGTTAAGGAAGATAAGAGAAATGAGCCAAAATAAAGATGGACTGCCCTTCTTCAGGGCAAGTGCATAGAGATACTTCCTAGAGATGGGCTGGGTTAAGGGCATTGAAGAGCCATCAAAATCCACGCCACCCTCGACTGTGACTGAAAACTGAGATTTCAGTCCCAAAGAAAGCCCTGCCAGCTCGCCATAGTATTAATCACATAAGCACTTGTCTGCTCTTTTTTTCTCTTCGGCTTCCATTTGCTCCAACCCCGGAAGGCATGCCATACAATACATGGTGCGGTAGCTTGGGGAGGAGGCAGAGCAGCACAGACCTGGGCTTAGAAAGTTGGAAAGTCAATTCCAAATGCAGATTGAAATTGTGATCATTACACTGGCCAGGAAACATTATTTACTAATTAAAGAAGCTTGCATTACCTGAAAAGTTACTAGGAGTAATATTTCTTCATGATTATGAACCTTCCTTGGTTTTTGTTCAAAATAATGGCTACATCTGTTTCCCCAGATGAGGCCCACAGATCTTCACACAAGGGATGGGGTAGCTGCAGAAGGATAGGCGTGGTGTAAGCAGATGGAAAGACATCTGAAAGTGTCCTGTGCTCCCCCAGAGGGAAAACCAGGAAGAACAAACCCAGGATGAATCATTTATAACCAAGAACCAGTAGTCCCCAACTCTCCCTCCCTGGTGCTGGGAACTCAAGTGTAATCCAGGAAGGTAAGTAGGAAGAGTGATTCAGAACAGACAGAAAATCTTGAGTTGACAGCTGACAGAGTCTAGTTAGTGGACTAAGAATTAATCTTTTACCATCAGCTCAATATAGCAATTAAGTTGAATAGCAGGAAAAATAAGTTACATTTCTGGATCTCATCCGGAAGCCTGAGAAATTCCTATCTATCACATTCAACATAGCTATACCGAACACACATCTTTTCCCACATTTGAATTCTCTTTGGAGTTCTTTATTTTTGTAAGCATTATTGTTTTAGAATTGTGGTTCTCATTCAATTCAACCAGTCTAAATTTCACATGCAATCAAGCCCCTACCAAGCTTTGCTAATTCCTTTGTAGTTCCATAAAAATTATTTCCATTTTTATTCCTTTTGGCACCTACAAAATAAAGCCTGTTTTTAAATCAAGTCTACATGACTACAGTAGCTTTTGAAGTGGTCTCTGACTCCACCACAGTCCATTATGCATACATACCTCAGGTGACTTTCCTTCAAGCAATTACAGTTTGACAGTCCCTTTGGGTTTCTTAAGCAACACGTTGCATAGTGCTTCTCGTGCTCAGTGCCCTTTCGCAATTTAGATCCCGCTAGTCCTCTACTCGCCAACCTATTTTGTGCCTATCATACCTCTGAACTGACTTTTCATTTCTCTCCTCTACTTTACCCCTTACAGTTTCTTTGTAATGTATTCTCCCTGAATTATTTAATTAAAAGATTTATTGAGAAAATGGGACATATGTACTCAGTCATGAAGTATAATACAGAGAGGTCCCTTAGCTACATTTTGCAAAATTACAGTACAATATCACAATGAGGATATTGACATCTGATATAATTCACCAATCTTATTTAGATTTCCCGAATGTTGCTTGTGCTTGTGGTGTGTGTGTGTGTGTGTGTGTGTGTGTGTGTGTGTGTGAAGTTTTACATCTAATTTATCACCTGCAGAAGTTTGCATATCCACTGACTTAGTCAACATACTGAACAGTTCTGCCACCACCAGCATTCCTTGTGTTGCTCTTTTACAGTCACACTCACCTCTTTCCTCTCCGGTTCCCACCCCTCACCCCTGGAAACGACTAGTCTAGCCTCTATTTCTAAAATATCATTTCAAAATGTTCTAGAAATAAAATCACATAATATGCAATCTTTTGGGATTGGATTTCTATACTCAGCATAGTTCCCTGGAGATTTATCAAAGTTGAGTTTTTTGTATGTCAATTGTATTTTAATAAATGATTTAAAAATACAGTAATTCCCATTTAGTCCATGTTTGTTGACTAGATAAAGATGTGCATAATTCCCCAATGCCCTGCTGTTTTCCAAAAAGATTTGGTTGAGATACCTCTGACATCCATTTTCTAGAATATTTCATGATTCCTGATTTCCTGTGAATTGAAAATACTCATAGCATGCACTTCCTTTTATCACCATGACACCTCAATACTTAAACATATCAGGATAAAAACCAGAGCTTATTCAGGGAGAATTACTTTGTAGCTCCCACATAAAACCCTGGATGAAACCTAGCTGGCTGATATGTAGCAGAGATAGCGCAAGCAGGAGGCAAAGATCTCAGATAAGCAATCCCAATGTTCTTTAACTAGGGTTCTCAACCCTAGCTACTGGGGAGAAGTGTCTGGAGAATTGATTAAACACATTGATGCTGGGCCTCACAAAGATCAATAAAATCATAATCTTTGGGGATGGGTTCATTATATCCAGAACTGATATTAAGACAAATGATTATTTTCACTTGTCATCCAGCATTCATTTTAACTAGACAGTGCCGCCCAGGTCTTACCAGCTTTTAAATGCTCTTAATATCATCTAATTATATCACACAGTACATGATATCCAGGAATTTAACAGATTACTTAACCCTGATTCTGACATTTATACCAGAAAATTAAAATCGGATTCTGATGTCTTTGGTAGAGAACTTGAATTGTAAAGTCCCCTATGGATAAACCACTCACTCTAAAAGTCTGCTCCCAAATCGTTGGTAATAGTTGAAATTGCAGACAAAGCCCCAGTATTTCTTTCTAATCTCTTTTCCTGTATTTATTTGTAAATAAACATCTCTGGAGAACTTGTTTGTGCCAGCTCTCTTCAATATTATTTTTAGGTGGCAGTATGTCCAACTAAAATATCAATTTCCAGGGGGTAAGGGGGGCATAACTACTTTCAACAATAAATATTTTTTTAATAAAATAAAATATAAATTTCCTAGCCTAGTTTTCTTTGCAGCTAGGATTCTTTACCCATGTAACAGAATTATGGTTAATGATATAAAAACAGAATACTGGGTGGATGGTCTAGAAAAACTGTCTTCTAATAAAATATTGACCAGAGTACTCTTGTGTGCACCTTTTTGTTTATCACTTTACCCATTTTGCTTGTCCTCAGTGCAGATGACATGAATGGAGGTGTGCCAATCCTCTTGTGACCACAAACTATGAATGATGGAACAGGAAGCTGGAAGAAGTCTGGTTTCTAAAGCATCTCCATGGACTTACTCTTGTGCCCCTGTCTCTTGGTTATTGAGTAAAATAAGCCTCTTATTTGGTTAGGATATTGTTATATGGAACCAAATGCAATTATGACTTACACAGGAGTTAAAATCACCTAAGACAAGTACCTTCTGCATTAAATTATGTGAGCTACATGCCGTTTCCATAAATCTAGTTCCTTAACCATCTAGCACAACTTACTTTACTTTCTCAATGATTATCTTCTTGTAACTCAATGTTTTATCACATCACTGCCCTCCTGTTGTTCATATTTCTACCTTACCCCCATAGATTGATGTATGATCTGATTTTTTTTCTAATTATCATTTCCTCTTTGGTTATTGCCATTTATTCACAAGCCTAGGATAAAATTCTGGATCAGTCAAATACTTACATGCTTCCACAGCAGGTTGTACCCTACCTTTTTGAGATACCAGCCCCTGGCCATAATGAATTGTTTGCTATTCCACAAACATTGTATTTTCCCATGCTCAACTCTCCCTGACAAGTTATCCCTTCTGCATCAAGATTGCTCATGCTTCTCTTATCTAATTCCTGGTCTTATTTTAAGTCCTCAGATAATGTCTCCCCACATCAAAGCTAAATGTTTTTTCTCCCTGCTCTCATGGAGTTTTATGTTGGACTGTAATTCTTTGTTTATGCAGCTATCTGCCTACATAAACACCCTGAGGACAAGAATAGTGTCTTATTTTTTAAAAAAACATATTTTATTGATTTCAGAGAGGAAGGGAGAGGGGAGAGAGGGATAGAAACATCAATGATGAGAGGCAATCATTGATCGGCTGCCTACTGCATGGCCCCTATTGGGGATCGAGCCTGCAACCCGGGCATGTGCCCTTGATCGGAACCAACCCCAGGACCCTGCAGTCTGCAGGCTGATACTCTATCCACTGAGCCAAACCAGCTAGGGCAAGAATAGTGTCATTAATATTGGTGTTCTACCCTCTCATCCAACACACACTACGCACTCAATAAATATTTGTTAAATGAACGTTCACTTCAGTTTTCCTCAAAGGAAACCAAAATGCAGATTATACTTTGCTAAAGTATCATCATTCCAAACCCCAAGAGTCAAGAAATAATTCTATTTGTCTCCATGGAGTTTTCAGGAGCGTTCCAGACTTCTTAAGTAATAGCTAACTTTAAACCTTTCCTTAGGCATATATTTATCCATCTTTGATATTTTGTGCATACATTTAGCCAGAATGTACATACAACTGCAAATATATGCAAACACACATTGCAATTATAGGAGATAAATGGATTTTCCTGATGAATACACTCATTTCATAATTTTTTCAGGTATTACCCTAACTATCTGAGTTCGGGCTCCCCCAGAAGCAGGCTCTGAAACAAGGATTGAAGTGCATGTAATTTAATTTGGAGGTGATCCAAGGAACACCCGAGGGGACTGGGCAGTGAGCCAGGGAAGGCAAGGAGTCTGAAAAGGGGTACATTATCCAGCAAGTTACCCTGTGGGCATCCGAGGCGCAGTCCTGCTGGGCAACTTCGGAAGATAGTGTGACTGACACCTGACCCAGAATTGCACCCTCAGCGGGGGAAGCTGGAGTATTTGATCTGCAGTTCTCAACATTATCACCTGAGGGCCACTCACAAAAATATTAATGTTTTGGCATTTCTGGCTGAGCACACCTGGGCTGAGAGAAAGCCCTGAGGTGAAAGGTGCAGATGTTTGCAGAGGAAGCTTTGGGCGTGAATCATAAAAGGAGTGCCAAGGGATGTGATATGAGGGAGCAGTGACAACATCTGCCTCATTAGATAAATTAGAATATTTTAAAAAAATAGCATGTTTTCTAATCACATTCCAAATGCTCCAAATAATCAAAATGTATTTTTCACATGCTGCAATTTGGATTCTAGGACAATATTTAAGTAAGAATAAGTTAAATATTGTAGTAAGGGTACTTAAGTCAGGATTGATAGAAGGGCTTTTCTGAGAAGATTACTTGACTGGAAAGAATGTCCTTGAAGAAAGAGTAGAGAAAGTTTAGAATGAATAGGAGAAATGACTGAATAGTTGCCACTGAGCAGGCAAATTTTTGTGGCAGATCAAAATACTAGTATAGAACAAGGACCTAACATAAATGTAACGAGAACTTAAATGCCTCCAGTTGGGGTGCGCAGTGTTCCCACCCACCTCCACCATTGCTAGATGTATCCCATAATGCACTCAAACCCCTTCATGCCCCGGCTGGAGAGAGCTCTTTCCTCTGAAATACACACCTCCTAGAGCAGTGGTTCTCAACTTCCCTAATGCCGCGACCCGTTAATACAGTTCCTCATGTTGTGGTGACCCCCAATTTCATTGTTACAAATTGAACATAATTAAAGCATAGTGACTAATCACAAAAACAATATGTAATTATATGTGTTTTCCAATGGTCTTAGACGACCCCCGTGAAAGGGTCATTCGACCCCCAAAGGGGTCGCGACCCACAGGTTGAGAACAGCTATAGACCCAGGACAGACATTCCCTGCTCTCTCTCACCTAACCGCATGTGGAGGCCAGCTCTTTCCATCATGCTGGTTTTCTCAAAAGGATTACTGCCATGTTCTATCCCTAGGTCTTGATCTGAGCCATTGGGATTCACATTTTTTAAAAATATTTTTTTTATTGATTTCAGAGAGGAAGGGAGAGATAGAAACAACAATGATGAGAGAGACTCATTGATGGGCTGCCTCCTGCACGTTCCCCACTGGGGATTGAGCCCACAACCTGGGCATGTGCCCTTGACCGTGATGGAACCTGGGACCCTTCAGTCCACAGGCGGATGTTCTATCTACTGAGCCAAACCGACTAGGGCTGAATTTACATTTTTTTAAAAATTTCCCTAATTTCAAATCCCAAGAAGAAGCTGTTGGATATCTTAGACTCCCTTCCTTGCAGAAGGCCCCTAAAAACCCATTCTGCGCCAAGCCTTTCTCGGAGCATCCACATCTAGAGAAGAGGAGCTTTTCCTAAATGCGAGAGGGAAACAGAGATGGGAATGGAAGTCCTGGTATCCTCTTTGTCCTGGAACATTTTTAAATGATTATTGCCATCATGATTACTTGATTTTCCAAATATGCCTCTAACAAAAAGGAATGAACTAACTGTTTGTGCTTCTATCACTGGAGGGTTTTAAATTGAGACCACATGATACTTGTCAGGAATGTTCTAGAAATGGTTTGTTAAATGACCACTAATCTGCCTTTCAATTTGGAGATTGTGTCTTTGTATGAGAATTTTCCAGCTTGTTAAAAATGCATTTTCTTGGCGGGGAGGCAGTTGCATTAAATTATATAAGCAATACTTCCCTTAGCCCGACATAGAACTTCCCCATCATAACACTTTTGTAAAACTAAGCTACTCAAGGGGAAGGTGCTCATTATCTGCGCTCATTATCTGAGTACTGGCCTCTGTATTAGCCTCGGAAATACTTGTGCGATTTGGCTGGGGATTGGCAGATGGACTGATAGGCAGATGCCCAGTGCTTGTCGCAATTCTAATGAAGGAAGCCTGGGACGCACAGTCACACAGCCGGACCCCTGATAGCAGGCACTGCCGAGAAGGGGCGATGGCATCTGCCTGTAAAACTCCCACATGCTGCCAACAGGCAGTGAAACATCATGTTCCACAAAATGTTAACCAAATGCAGGGTGAAACATAGCAAAGGCACGGAACTGATTATATTACACATCTTAAAAGTAAAGAAAGAGAAAGAGATGTGGGGAAAGAGAGAGAGAAACAAAGAGACCAAAGGCAAGGGAGAGCAGGAGAGAGAATCCAAAGTCCATTGTTGTGGAAACAGTGGCTATGGGAGTTTGAGTGAATTGATTCCATTTTGTTTCAAGTCTAAGTGTTTATAGATTCAGCCATCATAGTGCTAATGCCAAACCTACTTATGGATCTCAAGAGATAAATTCAAACGATTCAGGATTTAGGCATGTTGTCTGTCTGAAGTTTGTTAGAAAAGGTAGGATTCATGTCTAAATAATACCAAGGAGTCCTGATAAAAGACTCCATTCATGGTCTCCAAAGCACATGAATTTTTAGGAAGTAAGGTAAATATTGCTTTGTCCAGACTGGTTTTAGCAGTTTACAATGATTTTCATATATATTTGTGCACTTGGGGGGGGGGGGGGGGTTGGTCCCTCAGCCCGGCCTGTGCCCTCTCGCAGTATGGGACCCCTTGGGGGATGACCACCTGTTGGCTTAGGCCCGCTCCCCGGGGGATTGGGCCTAAGCTGGCAATCAGACATCCCTCCAGCAGCCCGGGAGCCTTGGGGGATGTCCACTTGTCAGCAGGGAGCAGGCCTAAGCTGCAGTCAGACATCCTTAGCGCTGCTGAGAAGGCAGGAGAGGCTCCCACCACCACCGCTGTACTGGCAGCCATCAGCCTGGCTTGTGGCTGAGAGAGCTCCCCCATTTTGAAGCGCACTGACCACCAGG
>NW_005871121.1:5113455-5116390 GCF_000147115.1 Myotis lucifugus
GGTCAGTTTGCATATACCTTTATTATATAGATAGAAGCCTAGTGCATGGTGGGGCTGTTCTGGTTTGCCCTGAAAGGTGTCCCGATCAGGTTGGGGTCCGCTGGGGTGCCTGACCAGCCTGGGTGAGGGGCTGGTGGCTGTTGCAGGCTGGTTACACCCCATTCATGGTGGGGGTCCCCATGGGGTGCCTGGCCAGCCTGGGTGAGGGGCTGATGGCTGTTTTCAGGCTGGCCACACCCCCTTTAGGATGGGGGGTCCACTGGGGTGCCTTGGCCAGTCTGGGTGAGGGGCTGAGGGCTGTTTTCAGGCTGGCCAAGCCCCCTGGCGACGAAAGCTCCCAGACTCTCCTTTTTTTCTTTTCTTTTTTTATTCTGGGATTTATTTACCTTCTATAATTGAAAACTTTGTAGCCTTGAGAGGAGCTCAGAGCCAGCCAGGGCAGGCAGGAGGGAAGCCTCCTGCTTGCTTCAGCTCCGTGGCCATGGCCGGCTGAAAGCAGGTATCTGGGGTTTATTTACCTTCTATAATTGAAACTTTGTTGCTTTGAGTGGAGCTCAGAGCTGGCCACAGCAGGCGGGAAGCTTGGCTTCCTCCATCATTGGGGCAACCAAGCCTCCTGCTTGCTCCAGCTCTGTGGCTGCGGGCGCCATCTTGGTTGGGTTAATTTGCATATAGTCACTCTGATTGGCTGGTGAGCATGGCTTAAGGCATAGCGAAGGTACGGTCAATTTGCATGTTTGTCTTTTATTAGTGTGTGTATATATATATATATATATATATTTTAAAGCTTACTCAGCATCTATTCCTCTGACCATTAAAATAATTCCTTGTCACAGCAAGGAACATGGGCTGCATGCTCCCTATTTAGTTTTAAATATACTAACACAATACATTTAAAAGTTAGAAACATTTAACAAAACATTTACATAAGAATATATTTTTAAAGCCCAATATTCCAAAAGCTTGTGCTATAAACTAACCTGCAAATCAGTTCTTTTGTGGAAACATATTGTCTTGTTTCAGGAACCACTAAGAAAATGTCTTCAGGTAGAAATATGATTGAAGTTTATTTTGAAACATTAACCAAAAAAAACACCTTAAATAGAGCTCAAGGACATTTAAATGGATTCCCAGGAAATACGGTTAAAGTAGTGGCTAGCCAGCAGAATGGCAAAATTAGAGAGCAAAATAATAGAGACAGATTTAACTCCTAAATGTATGTTGCTTAAAACAGGAGAGAAAGGCCCTCTCTCGAAAGGAAGGCTGTTTTGGGCACCTGCTTCTGCAGGGGCTCTCTGCTCTGTGCAGATTAGCCTTGAACTTGTGGGCTCAGGGGAACCAAATGGCGTTAACAACAAGGCTAGATTTAGGGTAAGTGCACAAAAAATACCTGATATGGTGGGTGGCTCAGGTTTTTCCTACTGAGCCCCCTCACCACTTACGTTGAGAGCACCCACTCTGTTTTACCCTCCACCCTCCACTCCACTTCTATCACAGATGTCTGCCAGTGCTGCCACTACCGCCATAATACCTTGTTGCCCTAGTCACAGGGCACAAAACTCATACTACATCAGAGTCCTTGCTTGATATTTTACAAATTGTAACAAGGAAAAGAGATTTTCTTTTCCCGTGGTGCAAAGTCTGGGATGGTGTGAGTTCTGAATCTGCAGGCATCTATGGTATCATGTGTAAAGAAGGAGGCTGAGGAAGAGAACACAAAACATGGGGGGAGGGGAGGAGGGACAGAGAGAGAGAGAGAGAGAGATAGAGAGAGAGAGAGAGGGAGAGCACATAATGCTCACTCTTGATTCCCACTTCTTTGGAAGTCCTGCCTTTAATGCCATTTGGCTATAAAAATTCCCCCTTTGGGGTCAAGTTGTTAAAGTTAGTTTGCTATCACTTGCAATAAAACGTTCTGAAAAGTCCTGAGCAGTATTCTGTGTGTGATGATTAATTGATTTGTGACCCACAGAGCTGCCCCATCTACTACTGCAATGCTGACATATTATATTTATATCCCAGTAACGATCTTACCATCTAGTTCAAAGAATAGCTCAAAACAAACTCACATAGTGATTTCCCTGTCCTGGTTTCTGTGTATGGTAAACAACAATAGAAAGTTCAGAACTAAAAAACAACAACTATGTTATGCAACCTTTCATAAGTGAGATCGTCATGCTGATCAGCTGTCACTCATATCTAAAGTAACTTGACACTAATGTTTCTAAACAGATGGTCTGATGACCCTGCAACTCTCCTGGGTTCCCTTGCAGTAATCTGGCTGAGACTTTGGGCCTGCGCAGTAGGGAATGAGCCCGGCAAGAGGCACTACACCTCCCTATAAGCCCCCAGCTCTTCCAACACCAGGCAGCTGACTCCCCCAGAGAATGCTCATACATAGCCAATGCCTAAAGCCTGCTTGCCCAGTGCCCAAGCAGACTATAGTTCCCCGACACTGGGAAGGTTGCTTTCACACTCCACACTCGCCCTTTAAGGAGAGCAAGACAGAGGGGTGGCATCTCTTCCCTGCATCTCTTCCAGCCAAGCTCCTAGACCTCACCAAGCTCTCCCTGGGGATAACAGAAGAAAAACTGTTGCACGTCCTCTCTGTTTGCGGACCAATATTTGTAAGTTTTGAAAACCGGTTCCTTCACAAACAGTGTGTGACATTATCAGATTCATCTCAAGCCTTGTTGTACTGTCAATGGCAACCAAGAAAAGACTCACCTGCTCTACCTGTCCTATGGAGAAATGACATACCCTTGGCAGACATCGATGTTGGTTCCCCGACCACTCATCCTCTCCGAATTGCATGCAAAGAATGAGTATTAGCCTGGCTTATGTTTATGCCTGAACTTGAACAGAGAAAACTCAGAGACCATGTCATAACTGAACTATGTAAATAGGGTTTGATCCAAAGAGATGTGCTCACATC
>NW_005871121.1:5116882-5120320 GCF_000147115.1 Myotis lucifugus
CCCAGGTTCTACCCTATATAATAAAAGGGGAATATGCAAATTGACCCTAAAAGTGGAACGACCAGAATGACTGCTGGACCAGTCACTATGAGGCGCACTGACCATCTCTCGGTCCCTTTCCCTGGTTGGCAGAATCCAATTGCCTGATGGTGAATGGGGAACCAGGGGTGGCTGGCAGGGGATACGGGGGGCGCCAGGCTAAGGCCCCCACCCCGCCAGTCACCCCATACACAGAGGGAGACCTGCAGTGGGGGCAGGACCAGCGAGCAGGTAGGAACAGCCAACCTCTTAGTCCCTTCCCCCAGCCGTCAGGCATCGATCACCCAATGGCGAATGGGGAACTGGGGGTGGGTGGCGGCGGGGGGGGGGGGGGCAGGGCCGGCTGAGGGCAGCTGGGGAAGATGGCCCTGATTGCAGGCCAGACCTAGAAACCATACCCACACATAAATTTTGTGCACCAGGCTTCTAGTATATATATATCCCTGCTTTGCCATGCAGCATGTCCTAGGCACTTCAGGGGGTTAGGCAATGGCTCACATTCTCCATCTGTAAACAGACCTTTGTATGGTCACAGATATTGCATTCTTGCAAAAGTTTGCTTGCTTTATGGTTTGACTTTAGCTTGGGATTGCTTTTTTACATCACAAAGACTAATGCCTGGCCTTTTCCAGGCAGATAAATAGCTCTATACCTGGGATAAAAATACAAACCTCCCAGCTGAGCAGTTGCTCACACTTCTCAGAGAGGAACGAAGTATGCCCTGCATGGGCACTAAAGGCAGGTTTAGATCGTGGGAGCTGAAACTAAAGGGACACAGCATAGTGTTCAGAGGCACCAAACAAAGGAGCCTGAAGCTGAAGATGAGCCCAGCTGCAGAGAGACCCGAATCCAGATTCCTCACAGTCGCTCCATCTTCAAAGCCAAGGGTGAAGCATGGAACCAGAAACAGATGACAACACAAAGGGACCAGCAGGACGACACTCAGGGGGTGGGGGGGGGGATGGATGTAGAGAGAGTGGGAGCACAGGGAGGAAGCAGGTCTGGAGCTGCCACTGCAGACAGAGCTGCTTCTCTCCCAGACGACCAGGGGGCACATGACTCAGATGAGTTTAAAAGTTTAAAGCTAGGGCAGACAGCAGTAAAGAAAAAAATATTATTCTTCTTGCTTTTATATCATACCTGGATTAAATTTTCTTGAGGCTAACACCAAAACTGTCCAAAACACAAAGGGATGCTATTGTTTTAGCCCCCTGGAGCGTGCAGAAGCTACAGCACAAACCATTTTATAAAAGCTCTTTCAGGCAACACAAAAGAAAGATGTCAAGCCAATGTCTTTGGTGAACAGCAAGACAAAATAGCTACCTCTGAAGTGGGATGTGGAAGCTAAGGCATTGCATTTCAAATTTTGAAGCGATGGCCATTTTCTGATGCAAGTTTTACAAAGCGTTTGTACAATGAGTGACCCTCTGTGTCTCTGGTCACAGTCCATTTACTCACTTTTTGCCCATTTCATGAAATGCTTTGAACTAATGTCAGCCCCTCATTGGCTCTCGCTCAGGGCAAACTTTTTCAACCTCTGTTTCTAAATTAAGTTTCCCATATTTTATCTAACATGTATTCTATCCCTAGGTGTCAATCTTCTAATCTTCTATTAACATGAAGACTAAAGTTTATAAGTTAAAAAGAATAATTGCAATCTACCTACATTAATAAAAGAGAAACGTGCAAATTGGTGTCACTCTGCTACGCCCACCAGCCAATCAGAGCAACTATGCAAATTAACCCAACAAAGATGGTGGTTAATTTGCATACACAAGCGCAAAGTGAAGACTGAAGACTGAAGACTGAAGAGGCTTGGCTTCTCCACTGCGGCCAGACCAAAGGCCTGGGTCCCGGGTGCCAGAGGAAGACCAGTGCCAGCAGCCAGGGGAAGGAAGGCCTATTGCGCGAATCTTCGTGCAACGGACTTCTAGTAGTTAAAATAAATGCAAATAACTGCTAAAGAAAAAAATCCCCAATTATGAAGGAAAGGAAATGCAGTGACACTCATTTCGACAGGTTGCTATTTGCATATGTATTCAAAACCTATGTGCTGGACACTTAGTCTGTGCCAGGCACTGTTCCAGGCCCAGGGGAATCAGCAGGGGACACAATGGAGGCAGGTAGAGTGGAGGAGGTGGAAAATTAACAATCTATACTAATAAAAGGGTAATATGCTAATTAGACTGGATGTCTTCTGGACATCCTTCCAGACATCCTTCCAAAGCCACAGCAACTGCAAGGGCTGAGGGCTGGCAGCTGCAGCAGCTATGAGGGCAGAGAGCCAGCGGCGCAGGAGAGGCGGTGGCACAGGCTGGTCCAGCACCGCGGCCCCTTTTGCAGAGGCTGCATGAGGAGGCGGCACCATGTGGTCCAGGTCCCAGTGCTGCCCCTTCCACAGAGGCAGCCACAGAGGCAGCGGCACGGGCCTGGTCCCAACACCATGCCTCCACAGAGGCTGGACAGGGTGCAACCTGCTGTGCCTCAACCTCCCACAGTCCCTCCCCCAGATGGCCTGGCCCCAGATAGCCCCCCACCCACCAGTGGGCAGGGGCTGGGGCCAAGGGCCAGCAGCCACAGCACAGCTGCAAGGGCTGAGGGCCAGCAGCTGCGGCAGCCGGCAGTGGCAGCAGCAGCAGGGTGATGGGGGTGGCACCTTCTCCTGATTGGCCTGGTTGCATCCCGGTCGCCTCCTGCAGAGGAGGACATCCCCTGAGGGCTACTGGACTGGGAGAGGGGGCAGGTCGAGCTGAGGGACAATCCCCCCCGCCGCAGTGCACGGATTTTTGTGCACCAGGCCTCTAGTACACGTATAATAACAAATGGTATAAAATAATATATGTAATTATGTAAACTATATAATCTATCAAATAATGGAAAGCATATAGTTAGTAATGGTAAATGCAGTAAAGGAAAAATAAAAAAGGGAAAGTCAAGTGATGGAAATGCCATTTTAGACATGGGTTTTCTGGAAAACAACCCTAGAACCAGTATTGTATAAAGTCTGTGGGCTACAAGTGCCCATCAGCAGACGAGTGGATAAAAAAGCTGTGGTACATTTACACCATGGAATACTATGCAGCTGTAAAAAAGAAGGATCTCTTACCCTTTGAGACAGCATGGGGGGACCTGGAGAGTATCATGCTAAGTGAAATAAGTCAGTCAGAGAAAGACAAGTATCACATGATCTCACGCATATGTGGAATCTAAGTAACAAAATAAACTGATGAATGGAGTGGATTCAGAGACTCAAATCATGGAACAGAGTGTGGAATCTCGAAGGGAAGGTGGTGGAGGGTGAGTGGGTAGGAGGTAATCAACCAAAGGCATTGTATGCATATATGCATGGCCCTCGGACACAGACAATGGGGTGGTGAGGTCCTGGGGTGGGGGGTAGGC
>NW_005871121.1:5120420-5139950 GCF_000147115.1 Myotis lucifugus
CTAGAGATCTAGAGGCAAATAGAACTGGATTTTTAATCCCTACTAGACACCTCGTGCGCACTGTGTCCCTCAGACTCAGTGGCCTAATCTGTAAAGTGAGGGTGACCAGGGAGACCCCCAAAGGCAGGTGTGAGTGAACAGGCCCCTTCCTGGTGCATGGCAGTGCCCACAAATGTTCCTTCTTATGATCTGAGGTTTGAAAATGTAATTTCTTTTTAAAAGCACAGTGTTCATGCTGAGCATCTCTCCTAAAATAACAAAGCTTCTTCAGCCCTCAGGGCCCCACGGTCACATCGAAGGCTCTAAAACAGAAGCAAACTGCTGGGATCTCATCTGGTCCCTGCGCATTCCCCCAGGGGCCAGGGGACCCACTTGCTTCTGACTAACTTCTTTCCCTGGGGCGCTCCTCAGACATGTGTACCGGCTATCACCACACTGGCAAAATGAAGTGCAGAGTTGTTTAATTGCCAGAGGTTAGAGGTGCCGTTTAATTTTCTTATCTCACTCCCAAAAAATGTGAACATTTTTCTACCAATTTTCTAATCTATCTTCCAACCAGACAATGCTACATCCTGCACCCCATGGGGAGAATTGCAATAGGGCATGGAGAAAGAGATATGTGCTTGCTTATAAAAAGGCATCTCCACATATAAAAAGAATCATCAGATTGGATTCTTAGCCGCCTTGCCGTAGACAATAGAGGTGCCCTTTTGGAATTGATGAGGCTTTAGTTTTCTGCTTTTTCAAACAGTTAAATCTGATGATGATGGGAAGTTATGGTAGACACAGCCCTGCTTGTGACTCTTAAGCCTGACTTCACCAGCACCTCAGTACCCCATCACCCAGGAATATTACTCACCTTGAATGCGTTCTCCCCAAATCCTTCCCACACAGCCTGGTTACTCAGGTTACCTGGGGATCGTCCATAAAACCACTCTAGTACATAGATGAGAGAGATGGAGTGATTTGGGCCAAGTCATCAGTGGCGACAGAACTAGAACTAAAAACAGGCTGCCCGATTCCTCGTTCACCACATCCATTCATTCTACACTATGCTTCCCCCACTCTGGGTGACTATGACAAACTCATCCCACAAGATCAACAAAGTAGGAATATGTGAAGAAAGAAGAAATTGATTTTTGCAATAGTGCACTGATTTTTCTACAAACCATCCCAAAATGCCACCAACCCAGGCCATATATAGTTGTAATATTACTGAAATGTATTCTACTTTCATTTTTTTAAAAAAGTATCATAGTACAAAACAGCAGTCTTAACATTGTGATCGGTTTATCAGACAATGGGATCATGTGTACCGAGTAGCAGCCCCAAAGACCGCAGCACGCCTTATAAAAACCAAAGCTCTAGCGAGAAGCTGAATGTGTCAGGACGCTTTTGGTAATTCTATCCTTATCCAATAAATCCTTAGGGGACGGGGTTTTATATAGAACCCATCTGGTGCTTGAATCCACAACAGCCTTCTTTCTCATGTTTACTCATATGTGTGCAGAAATTGCTATGCATCTATCTCTGTCGAGAGAACCCGTTTGGCATTGCTGATGATCATTTCCATCGGTAAACAGATATGGGAGGTATCAATCATCACAAATAAAAGCAAACCAAGAACTCAAACTCCATGTGCCTGCACACACATAGCTACTGACAAAATTCAGTAAAGTTAAATATTATTTGAAGATATAGGTTAAAATCTCTTTTTTTAAAAAAAATTTGAAATAATGAGTGGCCTTTATTCAAAAGCGTACTTAAGTAAGGAGCTCCTGCACTGTAGGTGGTCCTGCATAACACAAACACAAACAAAAAAGTAAATGTATTGAAGACTCCCTGGATACTGCTGTCACTCAAAACCAGGCAGTGCTCCTACCGCGCAGCCTGTAACTAAACACCTTACCACCATTCACGCCTCTGAGACACAGCTATCCACACCTCTCGCCGCCTCACAGAATAGAAATAAAAAGCAACTGCGTGTGAGGGCTCTGAGGTTTAGGGGCAGTGCCGCTGCAGATGCTGACGATGAACATTACTCCAGAGGGGAGAGTGTGAGGTGAAAGGGTTTAGGTAAGAGAGAAGACAAATCCATTTACTATTTAGATGCTTCCTCCCAAACAGCACGAGTGGAAAAGAGTCT
This sequence comes from Myotis lucifugus, assembly GCF_000147115.1. Classification (NCBI taxonomy): domain Eukaryota; kingdom Metazoa; phylum Chordata; class Mammalia; order Chiroptera; family Vespertilionidae; genus Myotis; species Myotis lucifugus. Next base: position 5,122,567 of record NW_005871121.1, read on the forward strand.
TCCCTGGCAAAGTGCAGAGCATCCACCTGTAGGAACATATTGTGAAGCAAAAATTCAGAACATCATTTAAACACAAGCCCTGGCCAGTGTGGAGCATTGTCCCACACACCGAAAGGTTGTGGGTTTGATTCCTGGTCAGGGCACATACTGGAGGCAACTGATTGATGTTTCTCTCTCACATCTCTCTCTCTCTTTCTCTCTCCCTCCCTCCATCCCTCCCTCTCTCCCACCCACTTTCCATTCCCTTCTATCTAAAACCAATAAGAATGTCCTTAAGTGAGAATTAATAAAAACAATTAAAAACAAAATAGGCACAAGAATTTTCTTACTAGAGTCCTTATTATATTTTTTTAAAAGAACAACCTAGATTTCCAACAATAAATGTTTGGTTAAACATAAGTATACACAAATATGATGGAATATTGTGACCAATTTTTTAAAATTACGTCTTTAGAAGTATTTATTGACTTAGGATAGTATTCAGGGGGAGGGGGGAGCAGAATATAAAAACTGTGTGCTTCATGTGATTCTAAATTTTTTAAAGTATTTGAGTAATGTCAAAAGAAAATTCAGAGAACTGTACTTGATATAAATATTTTACTGAGCAAGAAACAAACTGCAAACAGGGCAACTTCAAATCTGAAAAGTGGCATGAAGGTCACAGGCATGGCTTATAAAGTGAAAATGAGGAAGTTGTTTAACCTTTGCAATTATTGCTTATTACAATGAGGTTTCCAGATGGCGGGGGATTGGTTAAAAGTGATTATCTTATATCATTTTAGGAAGGTGACTAGTTTTGCTTATGGTTAGCATAGGCATTGATAAGAAATAACCTAAGTTAAGTTTCTCTTACATTTATGAAATAAGATAGACCTAAGTTTTGCTTATGTGAGTTAAATGGTTTTGTCTGCTTGGGGATCTTCAAGTCTGGTTTCCATTTTATTTTATTACTAGAGGCCTGGTGCACAAAATTCATGCATGGGGAGGCAGGGAACCCTCAGGCTGGCCTGCACCCTCTCCAATCCAGGACATCCCTCTCACAATACAGGACTGCTGGCTCTTAACCACTCACCTGCCTGCCTGCCTGATTGCCTCTAACCACTCTGCCCACCTACCTGATCACCCCTAACCACTCTGCATGCCTGCCTGATGCCCCTAACTACCTCTGCCTGCCTGCCTGATCGCCCCTAACTGCTCTCCCTTGTTGCCCTGATCGCCCCTAACTTCTCTCCCTTGTCAGCCTGATTGCCTCTAATGACCTCTGCCTCGGCCCCCTCCACCATGGCTTTGTCCAGAAGGACATCCAGAAGACGTCCGGTTTATCCGGTCTGGTTAGCGTATTACCCTTTTATTAGTATCTACACTAATAAAAGAGAAACATGCAAATTAACCATCACTCCACCACTCCACTACACCCACCAGCCCATCAGAGTGACTATGCAAATTAACCCAACAAAGATGGCAGTTAATTTGCATACACAGGCATGGAGCAAAGACTGAAGAGGACTGAAGATGGTGGCAGCCATGGAGCTGGAGCGAGCAGGAGGCTCGGGTTGCTCCCGGCGATGGAGGAAGCCAAGCTTCCCGCTGGCCCTGTACTCCACTCAAGGAGTGGCTGGGGGCCAGGGTCTCTGAGGGCAACCCAGGCTTCCAGCCCACTCTGGGCTCCACTTAAAGAGGGGCTGGGGGCCTGGGTTGCAGGGGGCCTGGGTCACTGGGGGCAACCCAGGCTTTCAGTCCACCCTGGGCTCCACTCAAGGAGTGGCTGGGGGCCGGGGTCACCGGGGGCCTGGTTTGCCAGTGGTGACCCAGGTTTCCAGCCCACCTTGGGCTCCGCTGGAGGAGCTGGGGGGAAAAAAGGAGGGACTTGGAGCAGCCAGAGCAGAGAAGCCAAGCCTCTCTGCTGTGGCCGGACCAAAGGCCTGGGTCCTGGGTGCCAGAGGAAAACCAGTGCTGGCAGCCAGGGGAAGGAAGGCCTATTGCACAAATCTTCATGCACCAGGCCACTAGTAGATAATAATATGAAAAGAAAGACATGTATAAATGCTCATAGTAAGTGTGTCAGCTTTATTGAATTAGAGTCAATCAAGAGCATTCAGTTAACAGCCACTTAAAACAGAAGAATATTTACTGTTACTTTAACAAAAATCATGGAAGTAGGCTCTGATAGCATTGGTTCAACAGCTCGGCTCTACCGTCAATGATCAAAGTTCTGTCTAATCTTCTGTTATGTTGCTCTGAGCATATTACCCTCGGCCTTCAGCTTGCTGCTACATGTTTGCAGAGTGGTTGCTGCAGCTCCAAGCCTAACATACAGGACTGCACTCAAACAAGGAAGTAAGATGGATGTTAGCAAAGGAAGTTTCCCCCTGAAATGCAATTTTCTTTTCAGGAAGGAAAAACTTTCCAGAATCCTCTGATGACTTCCCCTGTTTCTCATAGACCAGAACTGAGTCATATGTTTAAAAATGGGAAGAATAACAGTATCACTCATGTTTGTTTTAGACTAATGGTAAATCACCCTCCAAAGCCAGGCATATTGTCACTTATAATCTGGTTTATTTTAGATTAGAAAAATGGAAATAACCATTGGAAAGGTAGTCAACAATATCTCCTAATAATTATCATCAAATAGCAGAATTATAGCTAATTTTTACTTTTTGTCTCTTTATATGTATACTAGGCCTGGTGCACGAATTCATGCACAGGTGGGGTAAGGCCCATCTGCCCTGATAGAGGTGGGGGAGGCCAATCAGGGGCATGGCAAGCTGGGGGGTGGGGCCATGGGAAGTTGGCCAGCCAGCCCCACCCCTGATTGGGCCAGTTGGTTGGCTGCAGTGGGCATCATAGCAACCAGTCATTCTGGTTGTTCTGGCATCCCAGTGTTCTGGTGGCTGGCTTTTTATATATAGAGATTTGCAAATTTTCTACAATGAATATGCATTGTTTTATAATAAAAATATGTTTTAGTCTTCAAAAAATACCCCCAAACATTGTAAAGCTCTAATGAATTTCTTTAACCTGAGGAAAAATTCATAAATTAATTGGCCTCAAGGTCACAAAAACATTATACAAAAATGTTCTGCAATTTATGACCTCAAATCAAATTGATCTCGCTCAATGTGATTTAGGTTATATCCAAAGGAAATGATTGTCTTGCTAAATTTAAGGAACAATATACAGGATCTGATAAATCTAGTCAGGCAAGACCACTATTTATACCAACAGAGGACCCCAATTCAGGTAAATTTCTTCTCATCCAGCTGTTTATTCCCTCCTTCTTTGGTAGCTGATATCTCTGGGTTCCAGATTTCCCAGGAAATGTAACCAACTTTTAAGTCTAATAGCTATTTTAAAATATAGCCTTAGAATAAAACAAAGAGGGAAAACTCCCAGGGCAGAATTTCAGAGCAGTTTTAAAGCAGAACTCCAATTCAAGCTCCATGATCTTTGCTGCCTTTGGAATAGTGGATTTGTTATTACAAAGAGCAAGGGGAAGTTAGAAAAGCAATTAAGAACTCATTTTTAAAAGATCCATTTAAGTTTATCATTGAAATCTCAAATAAATGAGAAATATAGTAGTATTTGTATTTTTAAATATACCACAGCATACACAGAAATTAGCATACATGTTCTGCCAGCATTAATATTTGCCTACTCCTTAAATTCATTTTCCTGTTACTGCTGAATGTAAAATTTCAGTCATAAATGTGATTGAAAAACAAAGTAAGTTAAGGCAGTCTAGATTTTTAAGACACTAAAATATTAGACAATTTTAAAAAATAAAAAAGCTTTGTATTAGCAAGAAGATAGTGTTCAATTTGCTCTTCACATGAGAAAAGTAATGATATATATGTATATAATGAAATAAAAAACATATGTCTCTGGACCTATTTTGTTCATCAGTTTATTTTGTTCATTAGGATGAATTCCAGAGGGAAGGTGGGGGTTGGAGGGTTGGGGAGGAGAGGAAACTTATATGCATACCAGTGGCCCAGTGCACAGATTTGTGCACATTGAAAAGAACTTAATTAGAAGAAACATTTTAACATGATATAAAAATATGACATAGAAACAACAAAAACATGATATAAAAAAAAACATTGATAAAAGTGATTGGTGCCAGCGAGAGCTTTATATGTATCATGCATACACGCGTCAATGTTTATTTTTAAATTGCCAGTGCACATCATATGTACCGACTGATTGGTCAGTCATACAGACAGACAGACGGTTGGTCATTTAACCTTTTATATATATAGATAGATATGCATAGCCCATAGACTCAGACAATAGTGTGGTGAAGGTTTGGGAGGAGCAAGTGTGGGAAGGAGGGCGTCAATAGAAAAAACAAAAAAACAAAGGGGACATCTATAATACTTTCAACAATAAAGATACATTTTTTAAAAACCACATATGAAGTAATACTCACCAAATTGTTTATAGTGGTTTTCTCCAGGGAAGGGAATTAAAGAGTAACTAACTTGAGTCTTCACAGTAAGTATATATTTATGTATTGTAATAGTGGGACTTGTAACCCACCCCACCATTCTTGTGACATTGTTTCTATAAATGCTGTCCCTGACTAATATGTGGCTTATAGATAAACAGCATGTTTGTATAAGACTCCTAGGAACTAACTTCAGAAGATGCAAACTCCGACCTTTAGTCACCCCAGTTCCAGAAGAGTAGCTTACCTTCAGCCATAAAACCAGGATGACGTAGAATCAGGATGATGCACACCAGACCATCACTTGATCAGTTTCAGGATCCTTATTGGAATGGACTGTGCTGACTTGAACATAAAGAACTTTTCAATCCCCTCCCCTTGATTTCTTTGTTCTGCTTTTTCTTTTCCTCCTTATAAAAACCTCCGCCTGCCCTGAGATAGTGAGATGGGCTTTGTGAGAAGAGTCCCTCATCTTCTCAGGTGACTGGCATTTGAATAAACCTCTTTCCTTTCCCACCAGCATCTGTCTCACGAGTTTGCTTTCTGTGGCAGCAGGCAGTTGGACTTAGGTCCTGGTTACAGTATCACTTGTGTAACTGAAAGTGAATTGAAGGTAAGTGGATGTTACATGTAGTTTTATTTCATTTTTTTCAATTATACAGCATGTATCTCATACTATATTTTTCAAATTTTTGTAGATGGCACTGTGCCAGAGACTTCTCTAAGGCACAAAATAAACATGGTGAATTTACTCTATAGTGAGTAATTTATAGCCTTATTTTTATGTTAAAGCAAAACAAAATATTACAAATTAAAAAAGAATATATTCTAAAATAAACAGGGTACAAAATTTGCTTAAATCATTAAGGTAAAATACAAGGCCTCAATCAATATTATATTTACTATGAGCCACTTAGGGCTAAAGTACTAAGTCTAGCCTGTTTATTTTAAGGGCTGAAAGTGAAGCTTGGAGAAGCTTAATGACTTGTCTAAGTCATAAGCTACTCATAACCATTGTTAAAGAAAAATTATTCTGACACTTGTTTAAAATAGTAAGGGAGACTTTATGCAAGTCTATTGTAATAGGAGGAGAGATTGAGTTCAACTCTGAATACAGCAAAGACAGGTAGGGATTTATAGCCAGAGTGAGAGGGTCAGTAGATGGAAAATTACTAAAAGGGGATATCTAAGGTATAGGGATTTTTGCTAAACTGGCTTAGCAGGATTATTGCTAAAGACAGGCTAAGGTGGAGGCCTAGTAGAGAGGAGGGTTCAGAAGAGCCTGACTAAAGTGGGCAAGGTTGCTCTGGGCTCTATTTTCTATTTTGTTACTCTCTTTTCTTCCATCCAGTTACATCTTCCCCCAAGAGTTTGCTCTGGCTGTTGTAAAAACAACAACAACAGTGTTTGGTGGAGAGAAAAGAAAAATGGTAAGTATGGCAGAGTTTAAAATACTATCATGAACTTTGGAAGATTTTTTTTAAAAAAGATGTTATTATTGATTTCAGCAATAGGAAAGGAGAGGGAAAGAAATATAGAAACATCAATGATGAGAGAGAATCACCTCCTGCATGGTCCTTACTGGGGATAAAGCCTACAACCTGGGCATGTGCCCTGACCAGGAATCGAACCATGACCTCCTAGTTCATGGGTGGATGCTCAACCACGGAGCCACACCATCAAATATTTGTAGGAAAACAAAAGCATGCTTCCCATAAAATGATTTAAAAGACTTATTTGAAATGATTGTCCTTAAACATCTGTCAGGAAATTGTACAAGTTTTGACTTTAACCATCTACTTCCTACCCAAACAGAAAGCATGAAATGATGCTTCTGCTAAAAATGGTGGGACCTTGCTTTAATCCCTCCACTTTCAATTTTAAAAACAAATTCCAAGAGGCCAAAGAAAACATATTATTTTGAAAATGTAGCTCATTTCTCAAAGATGTTATTATTCCCTTCATCATTCAGGATGAGGTTTCATGTCGTAGCCCATGTAATTTTTACAGCTAAACATATGGTCTGAAGACAACACAGTCATGGTCCATAGAAAGCCTCAAGACAACATCATGGCATCCACTGTTTCACTTAAGTGGGCTGATATTAATTTTTTTATATATCTGAGAAACTGTATGAGAAAACCTCATTTAAGTATCTTGGAGCACTATTTTTTTACAGGAACCAAATAAAACGAAGTTCATGTAAGGTCTATTATCTTTAAAAAAATTTAGTACTAAAATTTTGATTGCCAATTTGCACTATATTTATGTCCTGTTATGGAAGCTTCAATTATCTCTTTATGCGCCTTGGCTTCTGGTCCTAAGGCGGGTAGCCATTTCTTCCCTTGGAAGAGATGGGATTTGCGATTGGGCCAAGAAAAACTAACAGATGGAGATAATTAGCATATTTAAAATAGGCCAGCCAGATTTTCTTCTTTTTTTTTTTTAATCAGGAAGTAGAGGGGTAAATGCTCTTGTCTGGCAAGACTATAGAAGCTGTGTGGACAGAGGAAATGTGATTCAAACTCTGGTATGAGAATGGTATTTTCCTTGAACCAGGTTTCAAAAGATTGAAATAGGAGTTCCTTTTACTGGAAACCATGGAGTTAGCAGGCTTTGTAGGGGCCTCCCTTGAAATTCTGCTCCAAGACCACTGTTTTGAATTTGCTTGAAAGTCATAGAATGGGAGACTTTGGGTTTCAGTAGGCACAGGGTAAACATCGCGAACTCTATTGCTTTCATTATAATGCCTGGTAGCGGAAGTGGCCTTTCTGATACCACCTCCCATTAAAAGAGGGATTACAGAAGAAGGTGGTAGGTGGGAACCAGGCCCCAGAACAAAACTGCTCGCCTCCAGGGGCTAAGGCCGGCTGATCTGGATCCAGGCTCTGTCAATGGGGTATGTTTAATTGCCAGATCATTCACTTGAGGTTTCCGGAAGTTCTGATTCACAGAGTCAGCCCTTCAAATAATACGTTTCACTCATTCTCTGAAGTGTACTGTTATTCAAAATGGACTTACGAGGTGTTTGTCCTGGAGCAGGTCTTCTCAACGGGTGGTCCGGTCACTGGTGATCAATGTGTGGGCCAGGGGAATTGCAACAATTACTAAAGATTAACAACTCCTCAATTCTCAGGGTCATCAGGAAATGTAGTTAGCTACCTCCTGCTGACTCTACTTAGCACAGATTTTACAAATACAGCGTGTCAACAATTACTGTCTCCTAAAGCTTTGAAACCTCCCAGCCTATGGAGTATGGTTGACTTCTTCTCTCCTCTTAGCCAGAGCTTATCTTCTTCCTCCCCCCTCACGTGCCCAAGGGTAGAATGGATGCTGCTGGAGAGAAGGGGGAGTTAAGGGAACCAGAGTTCTTTGACTATTCATATAGTAACAGCATTACCTGGGCTTGGCTGCTGCTTAAGGATGTTTCTATTGAGGAACTCGTTGGTGAGTTATTTTGAGAACCCACTCAATTGCTTGGTAGCAGACACCTGAAGTTTTCTGGATCTGTATGCCTCTGCATTACCTGGTTACTCATGCTTAGCTTAGCCCCTATCGATCTAGCAATACCCCCTTCCAACTTCTCTCTGCAACCCTTTTAGAAAGGACCTAGGATGCCTCCAGATCCACGCTTCCTCACTCATGGCTCACATCACACCCACAGGAAACAGCCTTGTTAGCCCCAATGAACTCTAGGAGCGTTGAGGGGTCCTCACACCACTCCTCCTTCAGCTTGCCTGTCACGGTGACCCAGCCAATCGATCACCTTGGAGATTTCTCTGGGAGAGTCAGGAACCAGTCCATTGTATCCTTCAACCTTAGGAAACACTTATCAGACTTTCCTGGAGTCTGTTTAAAGGTCTGGCTTAACGTGAGGGGCAGACATTCCTCAGAATTTGTCCTTGTGGAGGGCATGGACTCTTGGTACAGCTCTCCAAAGAAATCCTCCTAAGAAGTTTTATTTCAATCTCCTTCTCTACCTTCCATATTTCTGGTAAGGGCGAGGAGTGTAAGAATGACCTACTAGTTCTCCGTCTTTTACTTTTCAATACTGACCCAGCACTTCAATTTGGAATAAGTCTCTGTTTTTTCAATCAAATCTTCCATCCCACCATCCTCTTACACAGTATTGCATATGTTGTATATTTAGTATTTTCCATTTTTACACATAACCCAAGCATCCCGAGCCAGATTGGGAGAATAAAATAAAGTTGCAGTCTATTTATATGCCCCCACTATGAATTCCAACTGGTTTGCCGACTAGCAATTAGCACATCTTTAAGTGTTCCCAAGCTATTTTTGGGATTCCCCAAAAGGATGCCACACACATGCCCACAAACCAGTCTGCAACTGCATGGCATCTGCTTTTCCTTTCTTTTCTACTCTGGCTTGTAATTTTGCACAGCCTCCACCTACAGACTGGAGGTGTGTCGGATCACTGCTGGTTTCCCAGGCGAGATGGGGGGAATGGCCTCCTCTCTGTGTGCCACATTCGGTCCCAGGACTCTAAAATGGCTCTTCCTTCCCAGAATTACCTTTTGGCAATCTCCTACTTCCCACAAGCCATCCCAATTGCTCCTAAAATGATTGTGCCATTATTTCTCAGACTGCTGCTTTTTTTTGTTTTCATCCTCACCTGGGGATAGGTTGTTGTTTTTAGATTTATTTTGAGAGCGAGAGGAAGGGAGAGAGAAACATCGGTGTGAGAGAGAAACATCAATAGGATGCCTCCCGTGTGCGCCCCAACCGAGGATCAAACTCTCGGCCTAGGTATGTGCCCTGACTAGGAATTGAACCCACAACCTTTTGGCGTGTGAGATAATGCTCCAACCAACTGAGCAAGCCACCAGGGCTGACTGCCACTTTTCTGACCTTGGGCATGTAACCCAGACTAAGGTTATCAAATAATCACTCCCACCCTTAGCTTCCCCCTCAGCCACAGACGCCATCATCCCCAAATTCCTTCCTCCTCTCTTTCATGTCCCAGTGCATTAATGTGCATTAATGCTTGGAGAGAAAGGGGAGGTGGAAGTCTCATCAGTAACCTATGGGCCAATGCTCTGTTGGCTAAGGATGTCTGACCTTGCTTTTCTTATACTTTCTAAATTCAAGAACCATTCAGAAAAAAAAGCAAAATAGATGCTAATGTAAAGAGACACGTATCTTTCCTGGAGGGAAAGATATAAATCTGTACAAGTATAAATGCAAAGAATATCTCTAGAAGGATCCACAGGACACTAGTAATAGGGGTTGCCTCTAGGGTGGGAACTCAGGGACTGGGCATGAGAAGAAAATCTTTACTTTTCAATCTATTTCATTTTACAGCTTTTCAATATTTTCCATGTATCTGTCTTCCCCATTTAAAATGAAGTGTCCATGAATACTCAATAAAACTATTTTATTTCCATTTCAAGTAAGTTAAAAAAAATTATGGCCTGAGTATTTTTGATACCTCTATCAAAAAAGAATTTGCATTAGGGGAAAAAATCCTTCCCTTTTCTGTGTGTGACCACATTTTTTTAAGCAAAAACATTTTCTAAAAAAGTATTGCTCTCAAGTTTCCCCCCTTTTTCGGTGTTCTAATAAAATCCAAATTCTTTCAGTACGTCTCCATGTCAGTGAACAATGTAGTCAGTGACAAACTGCAAACAGTAACTGACTCATTTGCTTATTCCTGCTTTTCTTTGTGATATGGATTCGGTGTTCCCTGCTGAATCCTGTCAATGTCCTTTTAAATGAAAAATTGTCAAAAATTTCAAAACCAGAAGCAGAGGATTCAATATTATTATCCATACATTTTAAATTTAGCAGTTATAAATTTATGTATAGCATATCTAAATGTGTTTATACTTTCAATGAATAAATGTATCCATTGTTCTTTTTCTCTCAGGCTCTGCCTACACGATAGCACAAGAAGTGTTTTATCTGTAAACATGGAGATCATGATTTGTTGTCTTTATGACACTCAGATATTTTCACTGACAATGAAATGTAACCTAGTTTTCCCAGATCCATATCAATTGGAAGGGGGCAGGGGTAAAACTGGGATAGTAATCAGGGGAATGATACACATAATCAAAATGTGCAGATGATAATAAAACACAGTAACAAAATCTTAATGCCAGTCCCCAAAGGCAAAAATCAAAGACACCTCAGCTCTCTAAGATCCTCCCATCTCCAATGAGGTCCCAAGGGTTAATAGGTTTTCCTTGCGACTTCTCTCTTCCCACTGACTCTTTCTCCTTAGCTTGGGAATATATGTTCAAGTCTCTTCCATCTTTAACATCTTCACACACACACACACACACACACACACACACACACACACACACACCATTTTCAAAGAGACACACAAACCCATATATACACACAATACATACAGAAACAGCCACACATACAGATACACACATATCTCACACACACACGAACATGCAGACTCACACAGGCACACACAACACGCACACACCATTGTTGCAGAGACACAGATACATAAAGACCCAGCCACATACCATGTGCACACCATCTAGAGTTATTCACACACATGTGTGTGCCATCTCCAGCTGCTCTTTTCCCTCTGGCTGCTGCCTCTTACTCTCTTTTGCTCTTTAAAAAAGGGGTTGCCCTGGCTGATTTGGCTCACTGGATAGAGCATCGGCCTGGGGACTGAAGGGTCCCAGGTTCGATTCCAGTCAAGGGCATGTACCTTGGTTGCGGGCACATCCCCAGTAGGGGGTGTGCAGGAGGCAGCTGATCGATGCTTCTCTCTCATTGATGTTTCTAACTCTCTATCCCTCTCCCTTCCACTCTGTAAAAAATCAATAAAATATATTTTTTAAAAAATAAAAAAGGGGCCGAAACCGGTTTGGCTCAGTGGATAGAGCGTCGGCCTGCGGACTGAGGGGTCCCAGGTTCGATTCTGGTCAGGGGCATTTACCTGGGTTGCGGGCACATCCCCGGTGGGGGATGTGTAGGAGGCAGCTGATCGATGTTTCTCTCTCATCGATGTTTCTAGCTCTCTATCTCTCTCCCTTCCTCTCTGTAAAAAATCAATAAAATATATTTTTAAAAAAAGAATTAACCAATGAAAGCATAAATAAGTGGAACAAATTACTGCTTTTCTTGCTCTCTCTCTCTCTCTCTCTCTCTCTCTCTCCCTTCCTCTCTCTTTCTAAAATCAATAAAATAAAATAAAAATTATTCTTTCTTGGACTTCTGGTCAAGATGGTAGCATAGGTAAATGCTGTGCTTACCCCCTCCCATGACCACATCAAAATTACAACTCAAGTACAGAACAACCATCATTGAAAACCACCCTAAGTCTAACTGAACAGAAGTCCTATAACTAAGGACATACAGAAGAAGCCATATAGAGACTGGTAGGAGGTGTGGAGACTGTAAAAAGTCAAGCCCCACACTCACAATGTGACAGTTAAGAAACAGGAGGGTTATCTCAGCTGAGAAGGTCTCCCTGAGGAGAAAGAGGTCCCAGCCCCACACCAGGCCCCTCAACCCAGGATTCCAGTGCCAGGAATAGAAGTCTCCATAACTTCTGGCTGTGAAAACCAGGTGGGCTTGTGGCTAAGTCAGATGGAGTGCTAATGGGGTCCAGGTGTTCCTCTTAAAGGGCCCGCGTGTGTAGGGACTTACTCAGATTCACTCACTCTGAGGTGTAGGGACTTACTCAGATTCACTCACTCTGAGCTCCAGCAGTGAGGCAGCAGTTTCAAAAGCACCAGGGACATGCAGGGAGAAACTGAACTGTCTGGCTTGAGGGTGTGGGCTGAAGGGCAGGCACCATTGTCCCTTTGCTGAGCCCTCCCCACACAGAGCCAGTAGGCATGTGCCATATCTGAGACTCCATCCACCTGGCTTACACTGTTTGCCCCGCCCTGGTGATTCTCTGAGGCCCCACCCCATACAACTTGAAGGCCCACCCAAGTGCTTCAATACAAATGACCTGTCTTAGTTCACCCTGTGAACTTTCCTAAAACCTCTGGAAGGTTCACAAACACCAAACAAGCAGCATCTGGCCTCAGAGTGACCCCTACTTCTCCCTAAGCAGCCCCAAGCCCGACATTAGTGGCAGCCAGCCTCAGGTCACAGATTATCTTCTCCCAGGTGCTTCAAAGCCCAGCACAAGCACCAACCATTTGCAGATTACTCTGTGGCTCATATCAGGTGATCCCAGGCCAGGCACGGGCAGCAGCTGACATTAGCCTGCATAGAGCCACTCCTAAGAGACCTCAGAACCAACACACCCAGTGGCCAGCTTCAGACCACACCAGAGCACCACTTAACCACCTCCATAAATGACACACCAAAAGGGGAGATTAGGGAAGGGGGCTCTTCACATACCATCTGCTCCAAATCACGTGCAGATGGCAGAGGAGAGAAGAGGGCTAGAGCTGTGGCCCTCAATATATTAATGGTCGTGAAAAAGTTGGCTAGCCCTTCTGCAGGGATAAATATTTTAACTTTAGGTGAGAAGGGTAAAATGAAATGTTTTGTTTGATAGTGATATTAAAACACCTCATTTTAGAGAACTATGAGATGTCAGGAATTTAATATCAACGTTGTCCTATTCTTTTAGGTATAGAGACCACCTGGGTAATCATTGTGCTGACTCACAATTCTTGGGCCCAGATAAGACTGAGGAGAAGAAGTGGAGAAGAAAAAAGATGGGTCAGTCATAAATTTTGAAGGAAATTCCAGAAATGACACTTGAGTAGGTCTTATATCTTTTAAACTATTGTGCAAGTGAGTTGCTGTGTTGATTAGTACTTATTTATAGAGTTGTGAGGATAAATTATATATACATATCTTATAATAATATCCAGCATAGAGTAAGTCAAGTAATAAGTATAACTACTATTATAATTATGACAGTCATGAAACTTGTCTTATATACTTGGATTTCTTAGAAGCAGACCCTGAGATAAGGATTCTTGAGCAAATGATTCCAGTTAGGGAGAGAAGGTAGTAGGGCATTACAGTCAAGAAAGCCAAGCTCTAGTGGACTTTAGACAAAGTCCCAGTCCCAGCCTGATCCTCTGAGGCTGTCTGAAACATAAATTATACCTCAGCATTTGTCCTGCCTTGAGGCCAGGGAGTTAGGCTTTCATGCTTCCACACCTCAGTCATCAGCTACTGACTGCCCTGGTCACTTCTTGCTGTCTGCATACTATCATAGCAGCTCCACTAGGCCAAGGGCAGTCTCTGAAGACGGTCACAGGACCAAGCAGTTAGAAGCACAGCACACAGACCCTAAGGATGAACACAGAGAACAGGTAAAATGTACCCAAGGTGATGTGGACAGACCAATATCAATGTTTGCTCCCGGATAACAAGGGAATTGTGCAGCCGCAGCAGCTCCCAGTGAGCCATCTTTACTATTTAATCTATATTCAATCAGTCAGGTATTGGCCATGAAATAAACGTGTGCTCGCTCAGCCAACACTTGCTTCCCATCTCTGTTTCCTGACACTGACAAACAGACTAAACTTCTTCTACCCAAAGCATTGCTCTTATCATAATACATGTAGCTTTAAAAAAACAGTTGCTGGATTAAGCCAGAGGAATGGTGATGTGAGAGATCCCCTCAGTCTCTCCCCCTGAAACTTCAGCAAGTTAATAAATGAAAACTCAACAACGGATTCCCTGCTCAATACAGCAGCACAGCTGAGAGACCCCGCACCATGGTGAGGTGAGAAGGGAGGAGAGCCCAGGCCACTGACGCAGAGCTGTGGCCAGGAACTGGTGACCAGCTCAGCCCAGAGAGGGGAGATAGCTGGTAGTAGCAGGCAATTCCATAAGCCAGGAAGAACAGAGTCTTTGTGGGAACAGCAGCTGAGCCAGCAAAGACTCCAGGGCAAGGACACAGCATAGGGCTTCGGCCGCAGCTGCCTGCTGTCACACAGTGGTGTTTCAGACAAAGAAATGAAGCTACAGAGCCCCGCCATACCTTGGGCTCCCAAAACTCACCTCCAGTTGCCCTTGGTGTCCGTGAAGGAGCACATTATCTGTAAACACAGAGCTATTACAGTAGAATCACTGTTTTCCCCTGTGATCCCCAAGTGGGTCACATGGTAGGGAGACCCCGTGGAGGTCCAGGGTCACCATTATGATGAGGCCAAAAATATCCCACCCCCAAGCAGCACAGCTGAACTGTCTGATGTAAGCCAAAGAGGGCACCAAGATAAAAATCTTGTTATTCGGCACCACCTACTGGAAAATACTAGAAAGACCTCTTCAGAGAAGGCTGCTAGAAAAAGGTCAGTAATACAATAGATGCCTAGGCAAAGAAGACCAGCAAACACCATGAATAACCATGATAAGGAGGAAGCTCAGAAAGAAAACAAAAAATCTCCAGAGAGCAAGCTGGAACACGTGGAAATATGTGATATAAATGACAGAGAATTTTAGGTGGCAGTTCTGAAAATATTCAGCGAGAGGCAAGAAAATGCAGCCAAGCAAGTCAGTGCACTCAGAAAACATATGAATGAACAAAACGAGTACTTTACCAAAGGGATTCAAACTTTACAAAAGAACTAACCAGGAATCCTGGAAATGGAGCCTGCAATTAAGGAGATTAGGAGAGTACTACTGAGCATAGGAAACGGAGCCAAGCAGATGGAGGAAAGGGTCAGTGTATCAAAGATAGAAATCTAGAAATGACACAGGGGGAAGAAGAGACTTGAGCATAAAAAGAAAATGAAAGAGCCCTGGATGGTGTGTTCAGTGGTTAGAGTGTCAACCCGCACACTGAAGGGTCATGGGTTCTATTCTTAGTCAAGGGCACATACCTGGGTTGCAGGTTGATCCCTGGTCCCAGTCAGTGCACGTGCAGGAGGCAACCAATCGATGTGTCTTACATTGATGTTTCTCTCTCTTTCCCCCCTCCATGTCCCTTTTCCACTCTATCTGAAAGCAATGGAAAAATATTCTTGAGTAAGGATTAACAACAAAAAAGAAAGTGCTCTTTGAGATCTATCTAACTCCATCAGAAAAATCAGTATAAGAATATAGGCATACCAGAAGAGAGGGAGAAAGGAATGGAGAGCCTACTCAAACGTTTAATGAGAACTTCCCAAACCTATGAAAAGACCTAGCTAGATTTTCGAATCCAAGAAGCAAACAGAATACCTAATTATCTCAATCCAAAAAGGCCCTCTCTAAAGCATATTGTATTAAAACTGTCAAAAATTAATGACAAAGAAAAAATTCTCAGAGTAGTCAGGGAAAAGAAGGAAGTGACCTACAAAAGAAAACCCATCAGAATTTCAGCAAAAACTCTAAAAGCCAGAAGAGAATGGAACCAAATATTCAAATGACTGAAATATAGAAATTACCAGCAAAGAATAATGTATCCAGCAAAGTTATCCTTTAAATATGAAAGAGAAATAAAGACTTTCCCAGATGTACAAAAGCTGAAAGATTTTATCATCAGAAAACCTCCATTGCAGGAAATACTCAAGGGAATTATTCTACCTGAAACAAAGAACATAAGGTTACAATGCTAAGAGTAAGATCACCAAAAACTTACAGTACAAACGGGGATAATTTGTGGCAACAAAAACATAAGAGGGGAGGGGGTAAAGGTCTGAACTGGCAAAGGAGGATGGCGATCAGGTGCACTCAAAAGAAAAAAAAATATATATATATAACTTTATTTTTCACAAACCTAAAAGTAGCCACACACAAAAACCCCAAAATTAAGACACATAGCTTTAAAACAGAGGAAAGAAATATGGAACACCACCAAACAAAAACAACAGACAAAAAACACACAAAAAAAGAACCAAAGGATGTACAGAGCTACCAGAAAACAAAAGATAAAATGGCTATAGAAAATCCTCATACATCAATAATTACCCTAAATGTAAATGGACTGAATTCACCAATAAAGAGGCCCAGAGTAGCAGAATGGATCAAAAAACAAAACTCAACCATAATGCTGCCTTCAAGAAACATGTCTAAGCTGCAAAAATAAAGATAGTTTCAAAGTGAAAAGTTGGAAGTGATTCTTCAAGCAAATAACATCCACAGAAAAGCAGGTGTAGCCATACTTATATCTGACAAAATAGATTTCAAGATAATGAGAGACAAAGATTGACATTTTATGATGATAAAGGGGACACTACATCAAGAAAACATAACACTTCTTAATATTTATGCACCCAATCAGGGAGCACCAAGATATATAAAGCTACTACTCAAAGAACTAAGGGAAGAAGCAGATCAAAACACAGTCATATTTGGGAATCTTAATACTCCATTGACAGTTCTAGATAGATCAACCAAACAGGCCTTAAATAAAACTCTAGACCAAAGGGACATAATTGACATTTACAAGCCTTTCATCCAAGAACATCAGATTATACACTCTTCTCCAGTGGACATGGATCATTGTCAAGGATAGACCATATGTTGGGTCACAAAACCAGTCTCAACAAATTCAAGAAGATTGAAACTATACCAAGCATATTCTCTGAACACAATGCCTTGAAATTAGAAATCAACTGCAAAAAGGAAATAAAGAAACCCACAAATATGTGGAGACTAAACAACATATTACTAAAAAACGACTGGGTCAAAGAAGAAATAAAAGGTGAGATCAAAAGATATAGAGAGACAAATGAGAATGACAACACGATATATCAAAACTTTTGGGATGCAGTGAAAGCAGTAATGAGAGGGAAGTATATATCATTACAGGCCTATCTCAAGAAACAAGATAAATATTAAAGTACTAGAAAAAGAAGAACAAAAGCAACTCAAAGTGAGCAGAAGAAAGAAAATAATAAAAATTAAAGCAGAATTAAATGAAATAGAAAACAAAAAGATTATACATAAAATTAATACAACAAAGAGCAGGTTCTTTGAAAAGATTAATAAAATTAACAAACCCTGAGCCAGACTCACTAAGGAAAAAGAG
>NW_005871122.1:0-6121 GCF_000147115.1 Myotis lucifugus
GGAGGGCAGTTGGGGATGACCAGACTGGCAGGGGAGGGCAGTTGAGGGGGGTCCAGGCCTGCAGGGGAGGGCAGTTGGGGGGGGACTAGGCCTGCAGGGGAGGGCAGTTAGGGGTGACCAGGCTGGCAGGGGTGGGCAGTTGGGGTGACCGGGCTGGCAGGAGAGTGGTTAGGGGGTGATCAGGCTGCAGGCAGAAGTGGTTAGGGGCAATCAGGCAGGCAGGCAGGCGAGTGGTTGAGAGCCAGCAGTCCCAGATTGTGAGAGGGATGTCCGACTGCCAGTTTAGGCCCAATCCCAGGAATTGGACCTAAACTGGCAGATGGACATCCCCCAAGGGGGTTCCAGATTGGAGAGGGTTCAGGCTGGGCTAAGGGACACCCCCCACCCAGTGCACGATTATCATGCACTGGGCCTCTAGTTCTTTTATAACAAATGATATAGTGAATTGGTTATAAGCATAGGCTTTCTGATTATGAAGAAGCAGGCTGAAAACTTTGGTTTTACTAATTACCTGGTCTTACCATACAAGTACTAAACCACAATAAGCTATCAAACAAGACTAAAATTAGAACTTATTATTGGTGATGTAAGGGCAACTCAATAAATAACATGCATTTCTTACCTGAATTCTTAATCAATGGAGAAGTAAATGAAGTTAATATATGGAGACTAAAATATCTCATTAGTTTTAAGATTTATCTTCATGATTGTGATTTATGTCTATGAACACTTCTCCAACATGCCTAAAATGGTGAATGCTGTAAAGTAAGTGTTTGTTAAATGTGTGGAACATAAGATCATATGTGTTTTCATTTTCAAATTTTAGAAAATATTTTTATATTTATTTTTACAACAATGAGCGTATAGGTGATAGAAATTTTATTTGATGCTATAGAGAAAGTACCACAAGGGAACTATGAAATAAAAATTATAGTAAAAAACAGCAAAGCTTATCCCTTATACCTTTTGCATAACGATTTCACTAGAATAATTTAGCAAAAAGAATTTAAGTTAAATGACCTGAAACCAGATGAGCTATCCACAAACAGCTCTAAGAGCAAATTCATCTATGCGGCAAAATAGTGTGAAGACATATAGGTATAGGTGACAAACCTATAGAGTCCAGAATAGAATCATAGTTCTAATTAAATTTATCATAAAAATAATAATTAAAATGTAAAGCCTTTTTAGAGATAAAGCCTTTTTAGATGCAGAATACATCCTTAATT
Organism: Myotis lucifugus; assembly: GCF_000147115.1. NCBI lineage: Eukaryota > Metazoa > Chordata > Mammalia > Chiroptera > Vespertilionidae > Myotis > Myotis lucifugus. The sequence continues at coordinate 1,230 of NW_005871122.1, forward strand.
AGAGAGTAAGCATTTCTAGACACCCATCCCCATAAATAAAGGAAACTCATGTTACTACACACAATCTGAGATTTGCACAGCAAAGCCAAAAATGCTGCTGAGAAAATGATGAAACAGATACTATTGAACCTGTTATAAACCCACTGTTGTGGAAGTTGCATTATTCCTGGAATGCAGTTTTACAATATCTATGTATCTAAAAGGCTAATATGCAAAGTGTTCTCTCGGGAGTTCAACTGGGAGACTGGGAGTTCAATCACTTATTATGATGTGTGCTAACCACCAGGGGGCAGCGTGGAATGAAGAAAGGCCCCAGTCAGCAGCTGGAAGCCAGGGAAGGGAGGCCCTGGCCAGCAGCTGGAAGGCCCTGATCAGCCCTGCTCACTGGCCAGGCCTAGGGACCTTACCCATGCACTAATTTCATGCACTGGGTCTCTAGTGTATAAATAAATTTTTAAAAGTTTCAAGTGTTTTTTTTTTACTTTTAAATATATAAATAAATGTTTATGTTTACTATTAGTCAAAAAATAAAGCAAATTAATACAATAATGTTTGGTTTCAGGTATTTTGGCTTGATAATTGCACTATGGGAAGATACCTGAAGAAATATGAAAAATATGAAAAAATATGAAAAAATATGAAACAAAATATGAAAAAAATCATTATGAACCATAATTTTTATCTCAGTAACATTTAGATTACTTAAAAATAAAACTACTTAATTCTCTGACAGTATGATAATGGATTAAACTATTCTGGTATACTTTTTATGTAACAAAAATTGCTCTAATGAATGATTTTTTTATTAGTAAGAAAAATAATTATAAAGTGAAAAAGAAATTTATAAAATTGTATATTCAATCACTTAATAAAATATATGTGTATTCAGTACAAGACACTGGGCAATTTTCTGGAAACATTATATGCATAACACAGAAAGATTGCTCATCTCATTGCATAGGGTGTGGGCAAAGGCCAGTAACAACCAACATAAAAAGTAGACAACATAATTATAGGTTATGATGCTATAAAGATAAGCCTTTCCATTTTCTGCAAGATAACATTTTAAATGTCCCTAACAGCACCCATAAATAAAATAATCAGATGCTAGATAAGACACTAAATCTTGCAATTGAGCAGATATGAAAGGAAGAAGGCTGTAGGTACCTAAAACAGAAAGCTGAAACAGGAAGCTAAGTGATGACAAAGAGAGATTTTGCTTTAAAGTTCCTTTGAACCACAAAATTCTTGAACTTCCTATTTATGGCCACAAAGGATGAAACATAGAAAGCAAATGTTGATGGGACATAAAGGGAGAAATTGACAGTGATACAGACACAGTATGGCAATAATATACAATATATCTATTATTATTAATTTCAGAGAGAAGAAGGGAGAAAGAAAGACAGATAGAAACATCATTGAGAGAGAAACATCAATTGGCTGCCTCCTGTATGCCTCCTATGTGGGACTGAGCTCACAACCATGGCATGTGCCCTGACCCAGAATCAAACCAGCAACCTCCTGTGCATGGGAGGACACTCAGCCAATTGAGTCACACCATCCAGGCACAGTAGGGAATTTTAACACCTCATTGACATTAATGAACAGTTCTCGCAGTCAGAATATGAACAAAGAAAGAGCAGCCTTAAAAAAAAAAAAAACACTACATCAGGGAGATTTAATTGATATCATCAGAATATTTTACCCCAAAACAGCAGAATATACAGTCTTTTCAAGTGTGCATGAAACACTTTCTAGAATAGACCACATATTTGGACACAAAACAAGTCCCAATAAATTAAATAAGAATGAAATCATACCAAGCATATTCTCTTACCACAATAGTATGAAACTAGAAATTACCAAAAAAAAACCCACAGAAACCTGAAAACCACACAACACAAGGAGGCTAAATAACATGTTACTAAAGAAAGAATGGGCTAACAATAGATAAATTCAGAAATCAAAAGTTATTTGAGACAAATGAAAATGAAAACACAACCACCCAAAATATGAGACACAGCAAAAGCAATATTAAGAGGGAAATTCATCAATTTATGTTGTTCATTAGATTCCACAAATGAGTGAGATCATATGATACTTATCCTTCTCTGACTGACTTATTTCACTTAGCTTAATGCTCTCCAGGTCCATCCATGTTGTTGTGAATGCTAAGAATTCTTTCTTTTTACAGCAGCATAGTATTCCATTGTGTAGATGTACCACAGTTTTTTAATCCACTCATCTGCTGATGGGCACTTAGGCTGTTTCCAAATCTTAGCTATTGTAAATTGTGCTGCTATGAACATAGGGGTGCATATATCCTTTCTGATTGGTGTTTCTGAGTTCAACATAAACTGATGAACAAAAATAGATCCAGAGACATAGAAACATGGAATAAACCATCAAACCTCAGAGGAAAGGCAGCGGAGAGTGGGGGTGGGGGTAAGAGGTCAATCAAAGGACTTGTATGCATGCATATAAGAATATAAGCATAACCAATGGACACAGACAGTAGGGGTTTGAGGGCATGTGCTGGGGGTGGAGCAGCCAGGGAACGGTCAATGGGGGAAAAAGGAGACATATGTAATACATTCAACAATAATTTAATTTTTTTAAAAAAAGGAGAGAAATCCATAACAATACAGGTCTACCTCAACAAGCAAGAAAAATCACAAATAAACAGTCTTGCCTTACAAATTAAGAATCTAGAAACAGAACAACAACAAAAAAGCCCAAAGTGAGTTGAAGAAAGGGAATAATAAAGATTAGAGTGAAATAAATGATATAGAGAGTTAAAAAAAAGTACAAAATTTCAATAAAACAAGACCTAGTTCTTTGAAAAGATAAACAAGATTGATGGACCTTTAATCAGTTTCATAAGGAAAAAAGAGGACCCAAATAAATAAAGTCAGAATTGAAAGAGGAGAAGTAACAACTGGCACCACAGAAATACAAATGATTATAAGAAAATATTATGAACAACTATATGCCAACTAACTGGACAATCTGGACAAAATAGATGAATTCCTAGAAACACACAATCTACCAAAACTGCATCAGTAAAAATAAGATAATCTGAAAAGACTGATTACAACTAGTAAAATCATATCAGTAATCAAAAAGACTCACAACAAATAAAACAAGATGGTGCCCTAGCCGGCTTGGCTCAGTGGCTAAAGCGTCAGCCTGTGGACTGAAGGGTCCCAGGTTCGATTCCGGCCAAGGGCACATGCCTGGGTTGCAGGTTCGATCCCCCATAGGGGGCGTGCAGGAGGCAACTGATCAATGATTCTCTCTCATCATTGATGTTTCTATCTCTCTCCTCCCTTCCTCTCTGAAATCAATAAAGAAATGTATTTTTAAAAATGTTAAAAAAAAAAAACAAACTAGACTGATGGCATCACAGGTGAATTTTACCAAACATTCAAAGAATAATTAACACCTATCCTTCTCAAACTATTCCAAATAATTCAATAGCAAGGAAGACTCCCAAGCTCATGTTATGAGGCCAGCATTATCCTAATTTCAAAACCAGGTAAAGAAATTATAAAGAAAGAAAATTATAGGCCAATATTCCTGATGAACATAGATGCAAAAATCCTCAATAAATTTTAGCAAACTGGATCCAGCAATACATTAAAAAGGTCATATACCATGAACAAGTGAAAATTTTTTCTGGGGTGCAAAGTTTGTATAATATTCACAAATCAATAAATATGATATACCATATAAACAAAATGAAAAATAAAATCACATGATCATGTCAATAGATGCAGAAAAGGCACTTGGCAAAATCCAGGACCCAATTATGATTTTTAAAAAAACTATCAGTAAAGTGGGAAAAAAGAAAACATACTTCAACATAATAAAGGCCATCTATGAGAAACCCACAGCTATCAAAGGGGGGAAAGAAAGTATTTCCCTTAAAATTAGGAAGAAGAAAGGAATGTTCACTTTTACCACTCTTATTCAACACAAGGACGGGGCTTAGTAACGATCAGCTTTTAGTGCAGTGATTTGTGCACTGATGGGGACCAGCCTGTGGGGATCAGCCCGCTGTGGGAGCACCGCAGATCCCGATCAGCCAAGCGGCTGTGGACCCGCTCTCTGAGTGACTGATCCTGCTGTGGGAGCCCCACGCACTGACCACCAGGGGGCAGCTTCTGCGTTGAGCATCTGGTCTAACGGTCATCCTGATCATTATGCCGTTATGGTTACTGGCTTTTTACTATATAGGATAGTGTGTAAAGTCCTAGCCACAGCAAAGAGACAAGAAAAAGAAATAAAAGGCATACTAACTGGAAAGGAAACAATAAGACTGTCATTATATGCAGATGGCATTATGCTGTATTTAGAGAACCCTAAAGACTCCACCAAAAATCTACTAGAACCGATAAATGAATGCAGTAAAGTAGCAGAATACAAAATAAATATTCAGAAATTAGTTGCATTTTTATATAACAACTAGTGGCCTGTTGCACTAATTTGTGCATATTGAAAGGAAATTAATTAGAAAAAATATTTTAATATTGCTGTTCGACCTTTCGCTATAATAGAAGTGTCAACCAAATTCACGATCAACAATGACAGATCAAAACATATGCATGCAATTGGCACCAGTGAGAGCTTTATATGTATTGCACACGCATGAGTTAACTTAGCCTTTTATATATATACTAGAGGCCTGGTGCACAAAAATTTGTGCACTCGGGGGGGGGGGGGGTCCCCCAGCCCGGCCTGTGCCCTCTCGCAGTCTGGGACCCCTCGGGAGATAACAACCTGCTGGCTTAGGCCTGCTCCCGGGTGGCAGAGGGCAGGCCCAATCCCTAGGTGCAGCCCCTGGTCGGGCTCAGAGCAGGGCTGATTGGGGAGTCCGGGCGCCGCCC
>NW_005871122.1:6406-12876 GCF_000147115.1 Myotis lucifugus
CGATCAGGGGGTTGAGGAGCCTCCCCCCTGTCAATCACAGGAGTAGGGCCAATAGGGTTAGTTGGGGCAACTGCCCCCCATCAACACACAGACCACGCCTGTGAGGGGGGGGGGGGGTTGGGGCACCAAACCCTGTCACACACAGAGCCACAGGGCGATCAGGGCGTTGGGGAGCTCCCCCCTATCAGGCACAGAGCAGGGCTGATCAGGGGGTTGGGGCGCCTTCCCTTGTCACAAACAGAGCAGGGCAGATAGGGAGGTTGGGGCCCCGCCCCCTGTCACACACAGAGCCGCAGGGCGATCAGGGGATTTGGTCGCTGGCCCCTGTCACGCTGATCCCGGTGCCGGGAGGCCTTGCGGCTCCGCTGACCCCAGCGCTGGGAGGCATATTACCCTTTTACTATATAGGATAGAGGCCTGGTGCATGGGTGGGGGCCAGCTGGTTTGCCCTGAAGGGTGTCCTGGATCAGGGTGGGGGTCCCCACTGGGGTGCCTGGCCAGTCTGGGTGAGGGGCTGAGGGCCGTTTTCAGGCTGGAGGGTGACTGAAGCTCCCAACCTGTCCTTTTTTCCTTTTTTTTGAAAATTCTGGGCCAGCTTTAGCTCTGAGGCTTGGCTCCAGCTCTGAGGCCTTGGCTGCTGAAAGCAGATATCTGGTTTGTTTGGGTTCTATAATCGAAACACTGTTTCAACTCCAGCTCTGAGATCCCGGCTGGCTGAAAGCAGGTTTCTGGGGTTTTGTTTAGCTTCTATATTTGTAACAATGTTTCAAATTGCAAGCTCAGAGTCCGGCAGCCGCAGGCGGGGAATGTTGGCTTCCTCTGTCACTGAAGCAAGCAAGCCTCCTGTTAGCTTCAAGCTGCCTGGCTGCCGGCCACCATCTTGGTTGGCAGTTAATTTGCATATCTCCCTGATTAGCCAATGGGAAGGGTAGCGGAGGTACGGCATGTTTCTTTATTATTAGATAGGATAGAACAAAGTTGCTTAATTAGCCCTGCTTTCTGATGTAGCTAAACTTTTTCCAGTTCAGTGAAGCACCCAAACTTCTTTTTCAGGTAACTGTCAGCAACACAGCAGTAAATATCAACATGAAGCAGATTATTATTGTAGATCACACAGGGAGAACAAAGGGTAAAATATTTAACTGTAGCAGTGTTTGACTATATTCTGTGCAGTGAGAAAACCTGAAGTCATTTTCAAGTTCCACCATTTCTTACTTCTTTTCAGTCAGGTCAAGTTTCTAAACTTTCTAAATCTCTGTTTTCCGGCTAATGAAAAGAAAATAGGATTCCACTGAGTCTCCTATCTACCTACTCCAGGACATCTGTGAGGATCAAATGAGATGAGACATGGGAAAATGTTTCACAGACATTTGGTTATAGTGTAAACTGTTTCCACCTGGCTAAAAAGCAAGTCATGTTCTTGGACTGAAGAAACTGCAAGGAGGCTAGTCGTCATTAGAGAGAAGAAGCTGGGAATTGCTACATGACATCATTACCCAGATGGAGGGAAGGACACTTAGCATATTAGCCTTTTATATATATAGATAATGAACATTCAGAAGGGGAGACTAAGAAAACAATACAATTTACAATTGCATCAAATAAAATTAAATACCTAGCAATAAACTTAACTAACACATAAAAGACCTGTACTAAGAAAATGATAAGGCACTGAAGAAAGAAATTAAGTAAAATAAAAATAAGTGGAAGCATATACTGTGTTCATGGATAGGAAATTATCATTAAAATGTCCACACTACCCAATGCAATCTATAGATTCAATGCAATTTCTGTCAAAATACCAATGGTGTATTTCACAGGACAAATAATCCAAAAATTTATATGGAACCACACAAAAAAGCACAAATAGCTTCAGCAATTTTGAGAAAGAAGAACAAAGTTGAGGTATCACACTATCTGACATCAAACTATAGTTCAAGGCCATAGTAATCAAAACAGCATGGTACTGGCATAAAAATAGACATATCGATCAATGCAACAGAATAATGTTACCAGACTAGATTCCAAACTTAGTTACATACTCCCTAGTGATAAAGACCTCATTCATAGCAAAAATTATGTGTAGAAAAATAGCATAAAACTGGCAAAGGAGAGGTAAATCAACTTTTAAAGGTTAATATCTCACTACACTATAAACGTAAAGATACAAGTTCTTGACATCCAGATGACCATCTGTATGCTGTAAACTATAATTATTGTTAACATGAAGTACAAAGTTAGAGAGCAGAGAGAGGTCATATATATGTGGATACTTCATTAGTGATGATCATTATTCTATGGCACATACAAAGTGTAGCGCAGGGATTTGGTGATACAGCAATAACCAAAGACAGAGAAGAGTCAAGTCAGAGTTATTTTATCCACATTTCTTTACTAGTATTACCAGTTTCAATCAATCACCATGAATTGTAATTTTTCCTCATAAATATATTAATAAATATTTACATGGTATCTGACTAGGATACAAAGTAAGAAGTATTGCAATTGCAAATTTTAGAGTTGACAAAATACTGAAAGATAAGTAGAACTCAAGTCCCTAAAATTATGTTTGAATTTATCAAAATTGATTTTTTTCAGTAAATATATTTAAACTAGAGGCCTGATGCACGAAATTCTTGCAAGAGTAGACCTTGCCCTAACCTGTTTGGCTCAGTGGATAGAGTGTCAGCCTGCAGACTGAAGGGTCCCAGGTTCAATTCTGGTCAAGGGCATGTACCTTGGTTGCGGGCACATCCCCAGTAGGGAGTGTGCAGGAGGCAGCTGATCGATGTTTCTCTCTCATTGATGTTTCTAACTCTATCCCTCTCCCTTCCTCTCTGTAAAAAATCAACAAAATATATTTTTTTAAAAAAGAGTAGGCCTTGCCGAAACCGGTTTGGCTCAGTGGATAGAGCGTCGGCCTGCGGACTGAAAGGTCCCAGGTTCGATTCCGGTCAAGGGCATGTACGTTGGTTGCGGGCACACCCCCAGTAGGAGATGTGCAGGAGGCAGCTGGTCGATGTTTCTCTCTCATCGATGTTTCTAACTCTCTATCCCTCTCTCTTCCTCTCTGTAAAAAATCAATAAAATATTTTAAAAAAAAAATAAAAATAAAAATAAAAAAGAGTAGGCCTTCCCTCTGGCCACCAGCAGGCACCTGGGACCCAGACTTCCCTTGCAGCCCCAGCTTCTTCCGGAAAATAGTCCAGAAGGACGTCCAGTTAATTAGTATATTACTAATTAGCATATGCTTTTATTATTATAGATAATCTCTGACCTCTATTGGTCCATGACATTTTCTGTTTTCAGAATAGCAGAATAATAACTGAACACAGCCAAATCCCCTCTCCAAAGAAATCATCAGCTCCCTTTTGAAAAAAAATACCACGAAATGATACTTTAAGTGCAATTGAAAAATATTGATCCTCAAGCATCTTTGGGTAAACTCTTAAACTGTGAATATAAATAGTCACATAATATTCTGAAAAGATGCACATTGTTGAGACTTACGTCATCTGTGCCTAAGTAGTATAAACAAAAATTTGACACTTATGTAATTTTACTTAATATAGTAACAATTGGATACAGATTTTACATGTTCCACTTCTCCTTGCAACTTCACCTCTAATAATGCTGATTTTCTTATCTTAAAGATCTGTCTTAATTCCAGTAGTATATAAGATTAAAATGACTAACTTGAACAGAGCCCATTTTCAGGAAACAAAGTAGAATATCTAGATAAAATGTGTTGAAAGTTGCATGCTCTCTTTGTAATTAAAATAAATCAAAATGCCGTAGTTTTCTTAAGCTGGAAATGTGTGTGCTACAGCAGAGAGAGAAAGATGACATTTTCATGCACAGTTTGAGCATGTGTGACTGCATTGATTAATTAATGAGATAAAAAACCAAGGCAGTGAAAAAAATCATTCCAGTCTTAACAGGGAAAATTGTACAGAAATATACTGAGACACAATTTTAAACACTATGGAATACTTGTAGAGAGTTGATACACATATTTGCATGCATTTTACATGCAAAAAATACAATGATCAGTGAGGTTAAAAACAAAGGAAAGAGGTGGCAGACACAACTGTAATAGATAAATCACTGACTTGTAGCAGGAAAATGAAGATGATGAATCTGACCATATCGTTTGATTATCTGTAAGGGCCCCAGATAGTTGATTGCAATATTAACCAGTTGTGAATTGGACTTCATCATATGCTACAGACAAAATGATCTATGCCAATTGCAACTAACCTTTGCTTGCTGTACAGAAGTGTAACTAACATAAACATAGATCTGCCTCAATTGCATCACATCTTTCATCAAGTATGAAGCAAAGCTTGTGTTTGACGTTAGTTTCCTGTTATTGAACCATTGTGTAACTAAAGCTCTTGGTGCCATTCTCTTTCTGAAGTTTCCTATATATAATAACCATGTTTGCATTTTTTCCAGTTGTACCATCTCATATGTAGTAACAGTTTCCGATGCACAGCAATGAATCCTTTATTTGGTCTTTGAATATTTACTGCATTGTGTTGAGCACTGGAGACATACAGTGATCAGATGCCTGGTCCTGTCCTCATGAATTCAGTAACCATTCAATTAACCTTTGGTGCAAATGTGCTTAAAGGAGGTATATACAGGGTGGGCCAAAAGTAGGTTTACAGTAGTGAGTACTCAAAGCAGAGTTTATTCCTGTAATATTTTTATTAAGTACTAAAGGCCCGGTGCACGAAACTCGTGCACGGGGGAGGGTAGGTCCCTCAGCCCGGCCTGCACCCTCTCCAATCTGGGACCCCTCAAGGGATGTCTGACTGCCCGTTTAGGGATGTCCGACTGCCCGGTGTGGGAACGGGCCTAAATGGGCATTCAGACATCCCTCTCACAATTCAGGACTGCTGGCTCCCAACCGCTCACCTGCCTGCCTGCCTGATTGCCCCTATCAACTTCTGCGTGCCAGCATGATTGACACCTAAATGCTCCCCTGGCAGCCCGATTACCCCAACTGCCCTCCCCTTCTGACCTGGTCCTCTCTTGCTGCCCTCACCTGCAGGCCTGGTCCCCCCCAACTGCCCTCCCCTGCTGGCCAGGTTCCCCCCTACTGCCCTCCGCTGCTGGCCTGGTCCCCCCAACTGCCCTCCTCCTGCTGGCCTAGTCTCCCCAACTGCCCTCCCCTGCTGGCCTGGTTGCCCCCAACTGCCCTCCCCTGCAGGCCATCTTTGACCACATGGGGGCAGCCATCTTGTGTGTTGGAGTGATGGTCAATTTTCATATTACTCTTTTATTAGATAGGTTTGTATTATTTCCTTAGAAACAACTGTAAAACTACCTTTGCCCCACCCAGGAGTATGATATGAGTGTGTGCAATTAGGAGAAACAAAATTAATTTCTTAGGGTTCACTAATGCTTTCCTGAAAGAAGCAACTGATATTTTATCTCAGATGTATCAAGATCTATGAAATGGGAAGAACATATGAGGTGAGAGAACTGCTTCATTATTTAACGAGGCAGCAAGGAATGTCTTTATAAATGATGGCTGAATGCAGTGGGAATATTAGGTTACAGGGAAGAAAAACTCTGTCTGAAGAGGATTAAAATAGATTATAGTAGATTGGAGTAGGCAACAATTCTGATTTATTCATTGATTTTTAAAAAATATATTGTAAGCCCAGTGGTAATATTGAACATGTCTATCTTGTTTATTAGTCAAGAGTGTCCAAATGTAGGGGGGAAAAAGTGAAGAAAGAGGAGTAAAAAGTGTAAGAGCATGATCAAATTATCAGAGTAGGAATAAACATGTTCAGGTTACACTGAGGAAATGAAGATAAATTCTAACCTAACTTGGGGCAAAAAAAAGTTCCCAAATGCTTTATGAGAATTGCCATAGATAGCTCTGAAAACCAAATAAAATGTTTCTTGTTGAGGTTGCAGCTATGTTGTTCTAGAATATTTTTTCTTATTTTATTGACAATTATATGCATTAAATGATTATAAACCCATATATAATGATTGAATATATGAATTTTTGTATATATGGCCAAACTTTGAAGATATTTTCACTCACACATTTTTAAGAAACAAAAAAAATATCAAATCTTTAATAAAATGTCTAGGAGGTATGTTGGGAGGAGCATGGGCATTAGTCAGGCAGCTGAATTAAAATGCCAGACTTACCCACCGCTTCACTTCTTTGTTGTCTTCTGTAAAATCATGAGTATTTCCTCCAACAATGGTGTAATGAAAAAATGAGATCATATATATAAAATTCTAGAACAAAAACAGGAATTCAACATGTGTAATTATTATTATTACAACAAAAGAGGCACATGTGTTCATTATTCTATTTAATAATTTCAAATAATTGACATAAATTGGCAGGGGAAGGTCTCTGTCATTGTGCACTTTGACCTATTTAAACATAAATACAAAGTGAATATAAGTTAATGTAAGAATTATAAAATAGA
>NW_005871122.1:31531-53393 GCF_000147115.1 Myotis lucifugus
GTTATCTATAATTTTGCAAAAATTATTTGAATCCCATGAGTGATATGAGTTCCAGAAAAAAAAAACACTCTAGAGAGGATCATTGCAGATGTTGAATATATATTTGTTGTATGGATCAATGAGTAAACAAATGGATGGAAGGCAGGCCTTCTGCTTTTGCTCTTCCCACAAATATGTCTATGCTCAACACGTCATAACATAAGAGTCAGGTTATGTCACTACTCTGGCTCAAAACCCTCCAATATTTTCCCACCTTACCCTGACTAAATTCCAGTCATTACCCTTACCTACAAGATTAAGAATGAATCCTCATTTCTCTTCCAACTTTCCCTCTTTCTATACTATCTTTGCCCTCTTTGCTCCATTCCCCCAGCCTCCTTCCTCATAGCTAATCCACCAAACATATTTCAGATGAGTGCTTTTGTGCTGATTGCTGTTTTCTTCACCCACATGTCACTCAGTTATCAACTGCAAGGTATTTACTTACATGTTAACTTCTCAAGGAAACATTCCCTGACGACTCTATTTAAAAAGCATATCCTTCATACTCTTTGTCTCCATTCTCTGCTTTACTCTTATCTATAGTATTATCACCATCGAGCACTTCACAAATTTACTTATCTTAATTGATTTTCTGTATTTATAGACTACAATGCATACATACCCTAAGAGAGTGCGGTTTTGTGTCTTCTATAGCCCCCATGCTTAGGACAGTAGCATATAGTAGGCATGCAATAAATATTTTTGAATGAGTAAATTGAGCCTAGTATCCTGACAGCTTTTAATACTTGAGCAATTCTTTTTGTAAATGAACCCAGGATATATATATAGTTATTTTGATTAAAACAATAAATATTTTGCAAATTATTGCCCAGTGATGACTAGAAGAGTCAATGATCAACTATATTCCACATCCACTAAGGAAGTTTATTAAAGTTTTGTGCATAGACTCTAAAATTATTTAGTCTTTATTTAAAGAAAAGTTTCATTATCTTCAAACTAGTAAATAGTCATCATAAAGCTGTCCACAATGTTAGCACTGGGCTTGTGTGTATATAATAATCCCTGTCTCATTACAGTAGTTATCTACATTCTGTTTCGCTGAAATAACAAAAGGAAAATTCATGTGAAACCGAGTTTTACTTTGATGGCTGTTGATGCTTTGAACGCTATTGACTTCCGTACTGAATAGCAAAATGGCAGCACCCAGGACACATAATGATCTGTGAGGATGGCATGGCTAAGAAGAAATAAATAAGAATATTTGGAAATAAGAGGCTCTTTATATTTTGTGAGCTATCTTTCCAATTAGTGCTAAGTATGGCCCACAGGTGACCTGATGATGAGATGTCTCTGCATTCTGTTCAAAGCCTGCCAGTGAAATGGATGAACAAAAGCATGAGTGACACTTATAAATTAGTTTGGTTAATTTCCAAGCATACCAAATTAAATAAGCTTTTACCTTCACTTGATTTATGAAAGATTGCTTGGTGTTTATAACAGCCAAAAGGATAATCTTTTATCACAAAATGTATTATAGAAAATTTCTATGGAAGACAAGATTTCTTTTATTTCCTAAGTCTTCTAGTTTTCTCAAAATTATTAGCTTAATTAGCCTTTAAGGTTCATTATATGTCCATTGGACTCAGATTCATCAAAAATCAACCAATGTACTAAAGAGGTTTAGGGCTTCAGTTGAGAGAAAATTGGTAGGTCTTTGATTCTTTGCCATTATCCCTTCTAATCAAAAGGCATTGATTATTTAATAGCTTGATTAGTTCAGGAAATAGTTATTATGTATCATTGGTTATATTTTGTTGCAGGTTTCCTTCTATTCAGGAGTTTATTCTCTAGATGCCAAACTGCCAAAACAATACTGATAATTAAAAGTCCATAAGGCGTGAACAGACTGTAGTGAAAAGTCAGAAGATGCAGTGATTCTCTTGGGCCATGAGAAGAAGGAGAAGAAGATCATGGAAATCAGTTATTCTTGGCAATAACCAGTCTGACCCAAATTTATGAATGGAAAAGAGTTCTGGTAGTTCCCACCCCAAAAGAAAGAGAGATGTTTTTTGTCATTTGCATGATATTGTGTGAGAAATCAAACGGACATTTCAAGAGCATCCATGGGTAAGGTGATGTTAGGTAAATGACCAAATGGCATGTGGGGGAGGACATAAGTAGCCATGTGTGTGTGTGTGTGTGTGTGTGTGTGTGTATTTACCTGTGAGCATTTTTTCTGTGTCAGAATGCCACAATATATGAATGTGTAGGTATGCCAATGACCACTGGCCTATGAAAGTGTGACTATTTGTTATCCTGTTGTTCCTGTGTCTCTTGAATCACACATTAGGGATATAAAAAGTACTTCTTCCCCATACATCACCCAATAATTTGGCAATAGTGTCAATACACTGTATTTATGATGAAAATTTGTAGATGAGTGGATTTACACAATGAAATAAAAATAAATAAAGCCATAAAAAAGAAGGGAATCTTACTCTTTGCAAGAGCATTGATGGACCTAGAGAATATTATGATAGGTGAAATAAGCCAGACAGAGAAAGACAAGTACCATATGATTTCACTCATATGTGGAATCTAATGAATAAAATAAACTATCAAACAAAATAGTAACAAACTCACAGCACAGAGGACAGACTGACAGAGGGAAGGTGGTTGAGGGGGCTGGGTGAAAAAGGTTAAAGGATTAAACAAATTAAAAAAACATCTCAAAGACACAGACTACAATATGGTGATTACCAGAGAGAAAGGGTAGGGGCAAGTAGAAGAGAGTAAAAGAGGGATAAATGGTAATGGGAGGAAACTTGACTTGGGGTTGTGAACACACAATATACAGAGGATGTACTATGGAATTATACACTTCAAACCTATACAATTTTATTAATCAGTGTCACTCAAATAAATTCAATAAATTTAAAAAATAAATAAATAAAAGTAAATAAATAGATGTTAAATTTGTAACTTTAAATTGTAGAGGTCTTCAGTAATTATTAACCATTTATTTCAATATTACATACTTCATCTTCTCCCACACTCTCTACTCAAAATATATAGTTTCCCCTTAGAAAATTCTATTGGGTTTAATCTTCAAAATATATCCAGAATCCAACCACTACTCTTCATTTCTACCACACCACAACCTTATTCCAGGCTACTGTCATCTCTTGTAAAGGTTATTGAAAGGACTTCACAGCTGTTTTCTCCCTTTCTACCCTTGTTTTCCTAGAGTCTGTAATTCTCAACATAGCAACTGTGCAAGTTTACTACTGCAGCTGAAACCAATTATCACAACATTAGTGGCTTAAAACAAAAACTCTCTTTCAGTTTTCCAGGCACAGTATGGCTCAGCTGGATCTCTGTTTAGGCCAAATCACAGTGTAAGCAGGGCTGTGATCCTTTCTGGAAGTTCTAGGATAAATATGCCTCCAAAATCATTCAGGTTGTTGGCAAAATTTGGTTTCATGCAGTGTAGGTCTGGGATTCCTGTTTTCTTGCTGGCGGTCGGTTGGATGTGCTTATCAGCTGCTAGAAGACACTCACAGTCTTTGGTTTGTGGCCCCCTTCTCCCATCTTTTCAAAGTTAGCAATGCTGGGTAGCATTGTTCTCACCTTTTGAATCTCTTCTCTGCCTCCCTCATCTGCTACATCCTTCTGACTAACACCAGATGGAGAAATTCTTTGCTTTAATTTATCTATTTAAATTTCTCAAGTGATTAGATTGGACCTGTACAGATAATCCATGATGATCTTACTATCTTAAGATCCGTGATCGTAATTACATTTGCAAAGTCCCTTTGTAGCAATGCCTAGATTAGTGTTTAATTGAATAACCAGGGGAAGGGTACCTTGGAGAATATCTTTAGATTTCTGTCTACTACGGCAAAGGGTCCTTTTAAAATATAAAGCAGATTACGCTCTATTCCATATAATGGGTTCTTATTTCATGAAAAGTAAAAGCCAAATTTCTTAGATAGGCCTACAAAGGCCTACACAATTTCTTCTCCCATGACCTGTGACTTAATTTCTTATTATTCCTACTATTCATTTTTTTTCTTTCAGGAGAAGGCATTTTTAAATACTTTAGTTTTTTTTGAAGGACTTTATTTAAATAATCATATTAAGTAAACAACTCTTTTATCTATGGTTTTAAAAGTAAACTAATTCATGAAACTTCATTTCTGTAAACCAGTGTTTCTAAATCTCAGCGCTATTTACATTTTGAACCTGATAATTCTTTGTTGCAGAGTGCCATTCTATGAATTATAGAGTGTTTAGTATATTCCTGGCTTCTACTCAGCAGATGTCATTAGCACACTTCACTTGTAACAACCAAAATGTCTCCAGACAACGCCAAATGTCTCCTAAATGGCAACGTTCCTATTGATTCAGAACCACAGAATGGCAAGAATAAATCTCTTTTTATGTGGCAATACCAACAGGATGGCTATAATACCAAGTCAGACAGATACCAGTGTCCTTAAACTTCTACTGTCGGGATTTCAGAATTTCTTTTTAAATATATTTTATACAAATATATTATTTGGGAAAAATAAAACAAAAATGCCAGCAGTTTCTATATTAATGAACAATCCTCATTCAATTAGAAACATGAATCAAACATAAGTTAAAAATTAAAACAAATACCAGAAATAAATTTAACAAAGAAGGTGAAAGATCTGTATACTGAAAACTATAAGACATTATGGAAAGAAATTGAAGAAGGCACAAATAAATAAAAAGATAGCCCACGCTCATAGATTAAAACAATGTTTTTAAAATGTCTATACTACCCAAAACAATCTATAGATTCAATGCAATTCCTATCAGAATACTAATGTTGTTTTTCACGGAACTAGAGAAATAATTCTAAAATTTATATGGAACCACAAAAAAACCCTTAATAACCAAAGTAATCTTGCCAAAGAAGAACAAAGCTGGAAGCATCATACTTCCCGATTTCAAACTACATTACAAAGGTACAGTAATCAAAACAGTATGGTATTGGCATTAAAGCAGACATATAGATCAACAGAACAGAATAAATAATCCAGAAATAAACCCATGCATATATGTATATTAATTTACAACAAAAGTGCCAAAAATATACATGGGAAAGGGCAATCTCTTCAATAAATGGTGGACAAATTGAACAGCACATGCAAAAGACTAAAACTGGACCACTATCTTAAACCAGACACAAAAAGTAATTCAAAATAGATTAAAGACTTGTATGTAAAAACTAAATTTATAAACCTCCTAGCAGAAAACATAGGAGGTAAGCTCCTTGACATTAGTCTTAGCAATTATTTTTTTAAAAAGTTTGACACAGCCCTAACCGGTTGGCTCAGTGGCTAGAGCACTGGCCTGCAGATTGAAGGGTCCCAGGTTTGATTCCAGTCAAGGACATGTACCTGGGTTGCGGGCACATCCCAGTAGGGAGTGTGCAGGAGGCAGCTGATCGATGTTTCTCTCTCATTGATGTTTTTAACTCTCTATCCCTCTCCCTTCCTTGCTGTAAAAAATCAATAAAATATATTAACAAAATTTTTGACACAAAAGCAAAGGTAAAAATTGATAAGCAGGACTACATCAAAGTAAGAAGCTTCTGCACAGCAAAAGAAACTATCAACAAAATGGAAAGGCACCTTACTGAATGGGAAAATCTTTGCAAATAATATATCGGATAACAGATTAATATCCAACAGATATGAAAGAAATCAATATAATGCAATAGCAATAAAACAAAAAATGCAATTAAAAATGGACAGAGAATATCAGTAAACATTTTTTCCGAAGAAGATATACTAGGCACATAAAAAGATGTTCGAGTGCGGGCACTGGGGCGAGCGTACCTGCGGGCGAAGTGCTCGGGAGCCGGCGGGGAGCGGAGAGGAGCCGCCTGGCATCGCCAGGGCCGCAGTGGCTACAGTTGGGCACCACGGACCCTCCCGATGGCATCAAGGTCTTTCCCAACGAAGAGGACCTCACGGATCTGCAGGTCACCATCGAGGGACCTGAGGGGACCCCGTTCCCTGGAGGCCTGTTCCATACGAAACTCCTGCTGGGGAAAGTTTCCTGCCTCCCCGCCCACCGGCTACTTCCTGACCAAGATCTTCCACCCGAACATGGGGGCCAACGGCGAGATCTGTGTCAACGGGCTCGAGAGGGACTGGACGGCTGAGCTGGGCATCCGGCATGTGCTGCTGACCATCAAGTGCCTGCTGATCCACCCAACCCCGAGTCCGCCCTCAAGGAGGAGGCGGGCCACCTGCTCACGGAGATCCATGGGGGCGCCGGTGGGCCCAGCGGCGGGAGGCCCGAGGCCAGCCGCTCCCTGGCCAGTGCAGCCTCGGCCTCCTCCACCGACCCCGCTGCCCCTGGGGGCCCGGGAGGGGCTGAGGGGTCCGTGGCCAAGAAGCACACAGGTGAGCGGGACAAGAAGCTGGTGGCCAAGAAGAAGACGGACAAGAAGCGGGCTCTGCGGCGGCTGTAGTGGGTGCTTCCTCCACACCTGCCGACCCTCAACTCTGTCTCTAAGTTATTTAAGTTATGGCTGGGGTGGGGGGCACTGGGACCTGGATTTGTTTTTCTAAATAAAGTTGGAAAAGCAAAAAAAAAAAAAAAGAAGAAGAAGAAGAAGAAAGAAAAAAAAAAAGAAAAGATGATCAACAGCTCTTATCATTGGGGAAATGCAAATCAAAACCATAATGAGATTTCACTTCCCACCTGTTAGAATGGCTATTATAAAAAAGATAAGAAAAAACAAGTGTTGGCAAGGATGTGAAGAAAAGGGAACCCTTGTGCACTACTGACAGGAATGTCAACTGGTGCAGCCATTATGGAAAAGAGTATGAACAGCCCCCCTTCCCCCCCAAATTAAAATAGAATAACCAGATTCCATTTCTGGCTATTTATCTGATGAAAATAAAAAATGCTAACTCAAAAAGATATATGCAGCCCCATGTTAATTGCAGCATTATTTACAATAGCCAAGATATTGGAAAAAACCTAAATGTTTGTTGATGGATAAATTGTTAAGGAAAATGTGGCATATACTAGTATATACAATAAAATATTATTCAGCCATAAAAATGAATGAAATCTTGCCATTTGCAACAACATGGATGGACATTGAGAGCATTATGCTAAGTGAAATAAATTAGAGAAAGACAAATATCATATGATCTCACTTATATGTGAAATCCTAAACAATAACAATAACAAGACACCCTAAAACCTAAGCTCATAGATATGGAAAACAGATTGGTGGTTGTCAGGATGTGGGGGGTGGTTGGGGGAGCGGTATAGATGGGCAAAATGTCAGAAGGGACAAACTTCAGTTATAAATAAATGTCATGGGATGTAATGTACAGCATGGTGACTATAGTGAATAATTTATTGCATATGTGCAAGTTGCTAAGAGAGTGAATCTTAAAAGTTCTTCACACAAAAACACATTCTGTAACTATGTATGGCGATGAATGTTAAGAATAGTCATTGTGGTGATTATTTCACAACATATACAAATATCAAACCATTATGTTGAACACCTGAAATTAATATAATGTTGTGTGTCAGTAATGCCTCAATTTTAAAAATATTTCTAAAGAACGAAAAAGAAAAGGGGGCATCCGTATTCGTTATTCCTAGGAGAAACTATTCTAAATAACAGAATGCTAAGTCAAAATTGGCTAGGACAAAATGTCATAGAAGATCAACTTGGTATTGTCAGAGCAGTTATTTTTATTGATGACCTGCCACCTATAAGCAACATTAATATGTTTCATTAAATTTACATTGACATAATGAATTGCTGTCCTAAAATCCTAGCCTTTCCATCATGTTACAAGGTGGCAATAAAGACATGGCAAAATAAAAGCAACATTACAGCTGCACACATGACAACAGAATAAACAGTCTGACAGAGATATGTTAAAGTACCTTAAAAAATTCAGGTAAAGTAAATTTACCAGCCTGACCCCATAATAGGACAATTTTAGGACAGGTTTATATAAGGTGTGGAATATGTTCCTAAATGTCTTAAGCTTCTTAATACATTTTCTTCTTCAAATTAAACTTGTGGATACCAATTTAGGCGCAGTTTTACCAGAATTTCCACAAAGAACACTAAAAATTGAAAAACTAACAAAAACAAAACAGCTAAAAAATCTCAGTAATAAAAAATGTGACATAAAGGCAACAAAAACACAATAGTAATTTAGCATGGGTTTGCTGAAAAAGAATCATATTTGTTTTAATGTAAAAACTCTAAGGATGTAAGCATTTCATTTCTACACTTCAGTACAACCAGAGTAGAGCTGCTGATTGATTTGTGCAGAGATGGGAGGGAGCAGTGCTGAAAGAGAAAGGAGGTGATTAGTGGGGAGAATTGTTATTATTTTAGTAACTTGATTCTACCTCACACTCTGTTTATATTTTTAAGTTGTCCTTCCCTTCCCCCCACCAGCTCTTTGCTTTAGTCTATTAACAAGAAATTAACAAGAAATATTTTTATCATTTGTTAAGTGCTATGGAAGCATCAAACATGTTAAAATGGGGGGAAAAAACCCACACAAATAAAACTTAGTAGGTGGGCTGCAGCAATTACTAGTACAGAGACTTTTAAGTGGGCTAGTAAACATTACACGATCATCAGCAGTCCTCTTTATAATAGGTTAACAAAACCTGTCTTTATACAAGTACCTGATATTAATATCCAACTTCCTGGTTTTAGGAAATCCATTTTCAATAAACTAAGGATGCATATTGAAGAAGTCTATACTGAATATTTAAAATGCAACATGAATAGATTTTAAATAAGAGCTTAGTGCATGTGCTCTGGCATTAGGCGTGAGGTTAGTTACTGTGGAATTTGAGAGTACTACAAGATTTGGGAAAATAAAAGTAAATGATGGATCCAAGTGTTTTCGTGAAAAAATTATGTATGGTGTAATGGTTATGTGTTATTTCTGATGTTTGGTTCTGTGCAATGTGTCCTAGTCACCAACAAACTTTTCAAGGGATTCTGGGTGCTCACGGCAAGGAGGAGCCCGTTTCAAATCCTGGTACCGCAGAAAGGAGACAAGACATTCCAGAGCCCCACATCCCTGCCTGGTGTGCACCTCCACCCTGAACACCTTACTAACCAAAGGCAGTCAATCACAGCTCAGAGGGGACCAGATGGCAGTGGCCCTCCCCCAGGAGAAAGGGACAGGGGGACCCTGCACACGTCTATGGGAAGACAACAGAGCACACGGGCTAAGGATGTAAGTGCACAAACACACAAGACATAGGGACTCGGGGCTGATACACTCCCTCCCTTGAGGACCGCGATTTAATATCATGGAACCTGCTGGGGTTTTCTCACAATACAGATTGAGTCAGAATCTCCCCCTGCCCCCAAGGAAGGCCTGGTTGGCTCCTGAATCCAAAGAT
Source organism: Myotis lucifugus (assembly GCF_000147115.1). Classification (NCBI taxonomy): domain Eukaryota; kingdom Metazoa; phylum Chordata; class Mammalia; order Chiroptera; family Vespertilionidae; genus Myotis; species Myotis lucifugus. The sequence goes on from NW_005871122.1 coordinate 40,991, forward strand.
TCCCTTGATGTAGCCAGTGAGGCTACCCTTGAGGTTCTGTTCAACTTGTCCTCACGTGGTGGGAAACCACATGGTTGAAGGCCAGGTCAGAGAACAAAGGCTTGCAAGGGATGGGCTGGAATCCTGATAGGATGTACAAGGTTATCAGAGAGTGTTTGTACCTTTAAATTGAAGCACCATTGAAAGTACAAGGAATGTTTTCATTTTCATCAGCCTGTAGGCATACTAGTGATATTCAGAAAAAAAAATGATCAAAATAAATTACACAATGAATATTTTTAGCAAATTAGCTATATCTGGAATATTGTGAGAGTTTACATTTTTAAATATTTAACATTCTTTCTAAAATGATTTAAAGTTTATCTAATTCCATGTTTTCAGTTAAACAAAATTATGATACTACTAGAGGCATGGTACATAATTTCAGACACAGGTTGGGTCCGTCCAGCCCACCCCAATGGGGCCCGATTGGGCTGGGCCAGTGGGGGGGAGGTCACGGGAGGTTGGGGCCACAGTGCTCCTCATAGTGACTGGTTGTTCCGGTCGCTTGCCTTTTATATATATAGATCAGAGGTTCTCAACCTTCCTAGTGCCGTGACCCTTTAATACAGTTCCTCATGTTGTGGTGACCCCCAATTTCATTGTTACAAATTGAACATAATTAAAGCATAGTGATTAATCACAAAAACAATATGTAATTATATATGTGTTTTCCAATGGTCTTAGGCAACCCCTGAGAAAGGGTCGTTGGACCCCCAAAGGGGTTGTGACCCACAGGTTGAGAACCGCTGATATAGTTATTGTTACTGTTTTACCGTTAGAGATCTCTAGAGTCAGTAATTTTGAGAGATTTTCTTTTAGCAATATCTAGTCTGCTATTCATTCAATCAACATTTACTGAGAGTGTGCTTGATGCCAGGGACTGTTCTGTTGCACTAGTGAACAAGAGAGACCTAGTCCCTATGGCATGGATTCTGTATTCTAGTTGATGAAGGAGACAAATAAATCCTATATAATAAAAGTCTAATATGCTAAGTGTCCGATCACCTGTTCAACCAAAGCATAATATGCTAATGATATGCTAAGGCTACTTAACTGCTCGCTATGATGTGCACTGACCACCACGGAGCAGTCGACCGGTCAACCAGTCGCTATGACATAAACTGACCACCAGGGGCAGATGCTCCGACCTGTAGGTTAGCTTTCTGCTGGGGTCTGGGTAATCAGGACTGAGTGAGAGGGGCTGGACACACCCTGGAGCCCTCCCGCAGTCCCTCCCTGGCTGGGCAACCTCCCCTGTCCCTCCACGGCCCCGATTGTGCATCGGTGGGGTCCCTTGGACTGGCCTGCACCCTCTCACAATCCAGGACCCCTCAGAAGATGTCAGAGAACTGGTTTTGGCCCAGTCCCACTCAATGCAGGAGCTGCCCCCTGGTGGTCAGTGCTCTCCTACAGAAGCCGGGCTCACGGCTGGTAAGCTCAGTGGCGGTGGTGGGAGGCTCTCCCGCCTCTGTGGCAGGGCTAAGGATGTCCGACTGCTGGCTTAGGCCCGCTCCCCCCGGGCCTAAGCCGGCAGTCGGACATCCCCCAAGGGTTCCCAGACTGCAAGAGGGTGCAGACCGGGCTGAGGGACCCCTTCCCCCGAGTGCACAAATTTCATGCACCAGGCCTCTAGTTAACAAATAATAAAACATGAGGAAGTAATAGCAATAAGAATAAAAGAAAGCACCTGCCAGTTCATTAGTACAGGGGATTGGGGAAGGATCTCAGAAGTGATTCTACAGCAAGCCCTGAATAACAAGAAAATCTCTGAGGTTCCAGTGAAAAGGAATGACTACCATGCTCTGTAAAAGTAAGCACTTCTTAGGAGTAAGCAGGAGTATTTTGTCTCAGTCTTAGAGTCCAAGGCATGATCTTTCTCCCAAGAATCATGGAAGAGAAAAAAGAAGGAACAACAGCATCTGCTTATCACCATGGCAGCAGCTGCTCTAATTTTATATACATCTAGAAATATGGCACTTTTATGATCTTAGTAATGCTTTTGGCATAAATGAGTCCTGTGATTTCCAAGTGGAAAGTGCAGCGTTCTAATCAAATGGAAATTTTCAAGTTTATGTAAAAAGAAAATAAAAAAATTTAAGTAGAAAAGTAACCAGTAATCAAATACCCAGCAAAAGTTCAGAGGGGCTCGAAGATCAAAGAGAAAGATGTGGCTGAAATCAAAGAAGTAACTGAAATGTGTGTAGGTCCCAGAGTCATGGGGAGCGGGCTCAAGGAGAGTTCCAAACCCAGGAGTCCGTGATTGTCTTGCAATTTTGAAAAACATAAAACATTTCAAATGTGCTGGGCTATTTTCTGTCAGAACATTTGTCCTGAGCTTGACCTTACGAAACATTTTTTAATAAAAGGAGTTTTGTATTCATGAGTGAGAACCCATTTTTTATTTAGGGGAGAGAAGTTATAATCAGCTCCTAATCCTGAAAACATATTCTCTGAATATGCCAATCTTTCTATACTGACTTGGGAATATAAATAAGTCTCACAGTGAAATGTTAGGGAAAGATGAAGGTAGGAATAAAAATCATGGAATAAGGTAAGGAAAATGACTTTCTGATTATATCGTCAAAGGCAAGGAAAACATCTCTAAATTTGAATTTTCTGGTTCTCTGCCCCATTATTATTCATTTTTAGTTTATACCCCTCTCCTCTCCAATTTATTCATTTGTAGTATGTACCCCACCCCTCACCTCCTCCCAATCTTAGGCATCAATAACCCCTGGTAAATTCTTTACCAAATTAACTATAAACATTAACTTTTGCCATTGTCAATAATTAAATTTAAACATTTTAAAGTATTAATGTAATCAGATTATTTTCCTAGCTTTGTTTTTTTTTATCCCAATGAGTAACTTCTCATTTGAATTCTTAAGAATGTCTGTGTACTTTAAAGGATCTGAATAGATATGATGATAGGAAAAATTATAAAGATTAAAAATATTATCACTTGATTTTACAATAAAAATTTAAAGGTGGAATGAACAAAATATTGGCATATAGTTTATAAAACTATATTGAAAATCATTTGTAAATTCTTGTGAGTGCCTGTATGTAATGGACATTCTTTTAAAGTTATTTACTCAGAAATTCTTTCTACCTATTTTCCATAATTGAAGATTGACACATAAATGGTTAAATCATTTATGTAAAAAGTGAATAAGATCTAAAATGGGGCACAGGGCACTGCCATAATTTTGAGTATATGTATTTCAAAGTGGTGATTCTGATCTCTATGGCAATTTATGAATTACCTCCACTTAGTAGATATGTTAAATTTCCCAGGATGTTGAAAGATCATTTTAACATGGGAAACAGTAATTTATTACACAGATTCTTGTTAACTGGCATAGTAATTCTTCAAATGGAACATTTTTTCTTCCACTATTGAGAACCTTGGCATCACTATGTATTTGCAATCAAATGCCACACCTGTATTTTGAAAAGTTATTATTAAACATCAACATCTTTAAGTATAAAATGACAGGGTGATTTGTTTTGTTACCAGGTATTTGATAAATTGCAGTCTAGCATGAGTAATTCTTATATGTACCTATAAATGCAGTGTGGACAAAAATATTGTTTAGGGAATTTTGTGTTTGTGTATATTAATCGCCTGTGTTTTCAAGAATGACTGATGGATTATAATTCAAACTTCAAATGCCCTTCAATTAACAGCCTGTACTGAATGTAAATCCTCACAAAGAAAAAGAACTAGAAAGCTCTACTTTCTATTTTGAGAATACCTGGGAATGTATATCTGTTGTTTTTTCAACTTTTTTTTTTCAGATTAAATTTAGCTGACTGGCCATCTAATTCTCAAATGCATCTGGACCATTTATTTTCTAAAAAATGTAAAACACAGTTTATGTTCATGGGAAACATTTTGGGGTTAAGCAACAAAAATATAAGATAAAAATGCTATTTCAAAGCTTGGAAAAGTCACGTCCTCAAAATCTAGCATTGGTAGTAAAATAAATAGAAATGTGTCCCCAACTCTTAGCACCAACACATGGTAGGATGTGTGACAAGACCTTTTTAGTACATTAGCACAGCCTTGGTTATTTAAATGAAAATGAATAATCAACTCAAACAAAACCAACTTAGTTTTTAATCTTAAAGCAATCCTTTTTCAAGTCTCCTATTATTTCCTGACTAACTGAATCAAGGAAGAACATTTTAAAAATGTTTTTGATAGCTTTTCTTTACCTGTTTTTGTAATTTCATTTTCACTTCCAGAGGAAATTAAGGAGTGCTAAAAATAACAAATGTGACTAATTCTCAATTACCTGCAATAAAGAGAAGGCAAATGGGGAGCTGGCATGATGGAATAAATTACATCCACTGATAGTTTAAAAATCCAATTTTAACCATTACTGTCCACCTTTCTTTTTAACAAATAACATGGGAAGTCTCGTAAGTTCCATTTTCTCTTCCTTCATCTGAAAAGTCCTCTGATGGAGTTGCCTGCCTGAAGATAAACACCCAAAGATTGGTAAGAGGGGAGAAAAAAGGAGCAAGAAACATGGATCATTTACATACTTGATGTTTCACTCCAAATAAATATAATTAGGAAAAATAACTAAATTGCCTTAAACATTATTACATTATTTAAGAAAAATAACTAAATTGACTTAAACATTATTACATTATTTCAAAGTATTAATTCACTCAATTTAGAGTCAGTTTTCAAAGGACACTAAAATCTAGATGATACCTGGAGTCATTCCAATTTTAAAAGTACATGATTTTGTATATGATTACAATATAGCATCACATCTCCATAAATGGGCTGCAAAGTAATTTTTTACAATTCAGTAGTAAAAATGCATTTTATTAATTTAAAATATGAGTTATTAATATTTTGAGGAAATGTGGACTTGTGCACAGAATTTTGAGCTGGGAATTATGAAATCTGGTTCATGAGTAATCTTCTGATTACCTTGAACCATCATTTAATTTGGCTACAGTTTCCTGAGTTGTAAAATGAAGAAAATGAGGATGTTGAAAACTATAGGATCTCCAAAAGCCATTCTAGATTTAACTTTTTAATCTAACAAAGAAATATCAGATGTAACTAAACATTTCTAGAGGAAAATATAATTTTATGGGGTGACAATCTGGTTGAGATTATATATATACTAGAGGCCCGATGCACAAAAATTCTTGCAAGAGTAGGCCTTCCTTCCCCCAGCTGCCAGCACTGGCTTCCCTCTGGCACCCAGTACCCGGGCTGCCAGCACTGGCTTCCTTCCTCCGGCCACCAGCAGGCACCCGGGACCCAGGCTGGCTTCCCTCTGGCCCTGGCTTCATCAGGAAGGACGTCCAGAATGATGTCTGGAAAACATCCAGTCTAATTAGCATATGACCCTTTTATTACTATAGATATTCTTTTACCCTTTAAAATTAGATGGTGACTAGATAGAAGGATATGTTGTAAAGCAAATACAGCAAAATAATAATTATGAAATCTAAGTGTTATATATAATGAGTGTTTACTGTATAGTTTTCCAACTTTTCTTTTCAAAAATTTTCATAATAAAATTTTAGAAATAAAAATCAGAATTCTATGATAAATTCTCACCAAATAAATATAACATAATATTAGAAGGTAATTAAATATTGCATGAGTTCATTTTCTCTGACCATATCAAGTGTTTTTGTGTATATAGAACTGCAAGAAGCTTCATTCATTGCTGGTGGGAATGTGACATGGTACAGCTATTTTAGGAAACAAACATGGCACTTTCTTAAAAATTAAAACATATAATTACAATGTAGCCTCAACCATTCCTCTGCTAGATATTTACCCAAGCAAATAAAGAAACATATTTCATACATAGCTTTACAATTAAGAGGCAAACTTCAAAAAGAACTTGAATGTCAATCAACAGGTGATCAACAGTTTATCCAAGGGATATTGATCAGCAATAAAAAGGAATGGGATATTGATATGTGCAGCAATAAAAATAAACTTCAAAATCCCTGTGCTGAGGAAAAAAGCCAGGCAACTGTCCATTCTATGCTTGCAAAATTCAAAATACTCTATCAGTGGTTGCCAAGGGGCAGGATAAGGAGAAGGAAGGATGGATTAGAAAAGAGCATAAGGAAATTTTTGAAGATGACACAAATATTTGTTACTTTTACTGTGTGATGGCTTCTTGGATGGATGCATATGTTGAAAATTGCTGAGTTTTACATTTTAAATATGTGCAGTTTTGTTTACTTCAACTATATTTCAATAAAGTCACAAAAAAATGGCAAGAGTTGGACTTTTCCAGCATTCTTCAACACACAAAGATAAATACCGTGAGAAGCACGATAAAGTAACATGAAGAATGTTATAATTTAAGAAGTATATGAACAGGGCCTTCCTTGTGCAGAATGGCTTTTAGTGGGTATCCTTTCCAAAGTAGCCTGCACAGACGGGTGACTTCTTAGATGCGCCACTTTGTGGATGTGCTCTGTGGTTGTGCAATCTGTGCCGTCACAGAGAATCCCATGCTCTGCTGTTTCCATCTTAAAGTTCTTAATAATTTTAAACAAAGGGCTTCTCATCAATTGCCACTGCATCCGGCAGATTATGTAGCCAGTCCTGTCCCAGATCATGAAGCCTTTGCGGAGGCATTTTAATGGAACTAAGCGTCTTGGCAATCACGAATAAACTGCACTCAAAGCATCTCTATACATGTTTTGCAAATTCTACCAGGAACACGATATGGAAAATTAGATTGCGGTATGGAGTCTTGGGTAACATTAGCAGGATAGAATGTTTATAGACTCAAACGAACTCTTTCGTGACCAAACCAAGAAATAACAAGTACTAGAGCTTTAGGTTAGTGATTAACTCCCAGCAGGTCAAATTTCCCTCATTATTTTTCTTTCTGTATGAGGATATATATCATACATCACTCCCCTGATGTGTGCTTGGTAGTTACCATCACTAAGGGTTATTAGGGAGTTGATGATGTACAAGCTGTTTGCTATGGGGCTTTGCAGAGACAAACATGTTAAACCAGCTTCCACAGATGTTTCTCGTACCACAATTACTGAAACAGCCATGCACTGTACTAAAATTTCCAAGCGGAAACAGAGACTGATTGTAAGAATACTGATATTATTCAATTTCTCCACCCGCCCTTTTTTTTTTTTTAACAACAGACATGATGAATATCAACAAATTGACCCTGTTTGTTGATACAAGAGAAGCTGATTAACAATGTATCCCTAGGTAACTTGCTGGGATTTCTTTGTGAAACGAAAGCTTACCTTCTCGGTTTCCTCTCCCACTTTAAAAGCTTTACCTTTGGGGATGTTACTGTTGAGTAGAGGCCAAAAGCAAATCCTTGCCTTAGCTACACAGACACTAACAAGAAAACAAATCTTGTATCACTTGCTTGATGTCTCATAGCTAGATCCAGCTGCCTTTTAGAGCCTGTTTATTTAAAAAAATGTTCTCTGACTTAGCTGAGCTATGAAACTCCTTCTTCATTACAGGAAAAATAGAGACAGTAAAAATTCAGGAATTGAAAGCCAAAAGAAGGAGGTTGTTCGTATTGATAACTATGAATTGGGCTTGCAGTAAGCGTGGGTTTATAATAATGGTATCATACGTCACAATTCTGCCCGTAGGCAGATTGTTTATATTATGGAGGAAACTATTGCAGACACAGTAGTTCAGAGTCAGGACTTGGAGGACATTGGCTGCAATGAGTCAATAATAGTACAGTAGATTATTACCTAAGAGTGATGTCAAATGGCTGGGAGCATCCCAGCAACATGAATTTTATGCCTTAAATATTGACAACCTGTTCTATCTGTGGTACACAGATGACCATGAGCTGATTGTTCATTGGCCCACTGGCTGAGGAGGATCTGAAGAGTTGCACTTGCAAACAATTGATGAAGCTGGACTCTGCCCGGAATCGTCCGGAATTCAGAGAGCATGAGGAAAACCAATGATGTTACTAGACCATCTCGGAGCTCCAGGCTCCAGACAGGCTTCCTCGGCAAATCGTGCCATGAACTTCAGGGTCACAGAATTGCCAGCTCTCTGCTATAAGTAATTCCAATTGCTCTAATCATTGTTAAACCCATTTAAGTGAATGCTCCACAAACTCAAAGTAATATAACACACAGAAAACCAAAATCTGTAACTCAAGTGACATTTGGCCACATAAAAGCAGAGAAGAAAAAGTTGTTGTCAAACAACAAAAAGCAGAAACGGTGAATCCTTCTTGGTATGAGGCTATACAAGAGTTCTGTCCAGCAGTATCTCTGGTAAGATCATAGCGAAGGAAAAAAAATTCAGGTTTTAAGAAAAAGAACGTCCTTGAAAGAAGGCTATTCCACATCCTGCTTCTATTCTAACTTTAAAAGTGAACATTTTTTCATTTCCACTACAATACTGTTCTATGAAATAGGAAAGTAAGTAGAAAAAATAAATACTTTTAAAAAGCAGGTACATAAAAATTATTTTATATTCATTTGGAGAAGGGAGAGGTCCTAGCAAAATCCCTCCCTATGATATCATAATGACTCCAGGAAATAGAGTTGCTCAATTTTGTCACCATTGATATTTTGGGGACAGATAATTATTTGTCTCATGCATTCTAGAGTATTTAGCAGTATCTCTGGTCTCTAAGGATTATATTTGCATAGCAGTGCCCATCACCCCACTCTCAACAAATCATGACAACCAAAAATGTCCCCAGGCATTGCCAAGTGTCCTGGTGAGGAGCAATATCACCTCTAGTTGAGAACCACTGCCCTATGTAGTTCTGTTAGAATAACACATGGCACAGACTCTTCACATAACCTTTGTACATACTGCTTCCTCTTCCTGGCTAGGTTTTCTTCAGACACACACACACACACACACACACACACACACACACACTTTCAGAATTTTTAAATTCTTTTTTAAAGGTGACTCTTAAAATTTAAACATTTTATTTCCTTGATTTAACCAATATTTATGAAGCATTTATATGGAGGGCAGTATGCTGTGCATTAAAATGTCCTAAAAATGAATAAGGAACACTCCCTTCCAAAAAGAAGTCACAATTTATAAAGAGGGATCCAAATTACTAGAATATTTCAGAGTAAGTTAGCAATATAAGAGAGGAAAATGGTGAGAAAATTAAAAGAAGATATGACACGTAGGCATATTGGTCCAGTAACCTCCTTTGGGCTCCTTACAGAGAATTGTGCCCAGACCTGCTTCTTGAGGACATATTTTAAATGAATTTAAATCCATTATCAAAATCTCCTTCTCATTTTAAGTAATGTTAGAAGGCATAGTTAGGAGAAGCATGCATTTTCTTCATGTGACATGCCATTTCCAGGCACTTAATCAGCGGTGCCTGGCTCTTCACTCTCCAGTGCTAATACTCTAACATCACATCCCCTTCAGAGAGTGATCTTCACCGAACTCCTCACCGAACTCTGGTAAATAACTCAGAGAATCACTAGCCTCTTTATGTAGGAAAGAATTAAAGGCCCAGAAAAATTCACTGATTTTTCAAGACTACTGTAAGAAAGAACTTTAAATCCTTATTTAAAAACTTCCCGTGTCAGCCTACATGTGGTTTAAAAGTTATATTCGAATGAACTCAAATGGCAACTGACAGTAGCTGACGTCAAAACCTGTTTGGCTGTGAGCGAAAAAGCCAACTAACCATATTATCAAGAGAACCAGGAGAGAAAGTTGTCATGTAGAAACCTTGCCTATAAAAATCTTTAGTGACCCAAGATTTAGTTTTAAAAGCAAAGCTCTGTATCAGAAAATGGATCATTGGAAAAGGAGCTTAATTATTTCTTCAACTTTTCTAATAGGGAGAGCAAAGAAGTTAGGAGATACAAGAAATCTGCTAGCTGACCTTTGAAACTAGGAATGTCAGAGAGGTAAAACATAGTTATTTAGCTAACAGAGTAGGTGAGATAAACAGAAAAAACAACAACAACAACAACACACACACACACACACACACACACACACACACACACAACAACAACAACACTAAAAGTCCTGATTACTGAGTATGTCACAAAAGACTTCCAAAACAGGACAGCGATCCACAATGGCTGTTATACGGTACCTTAGAGTGGCAGACATGGCAGAGTTTGGAAGAGGAACATCAAATATAGACACTCATGCCCAGATACAGACCATGCTGACTAAACAAAGTTGAATAACATAAGGATGGCTGATGGTTAAAGAATCCTCTTAATCTGGTACCCTGTTTAATTTAATTGTGGCATTAATACTTATTAATAGAGGTTTTGATTAATACATTTAGTTAATTAATTAGTTAATTAAAATAATATATACTGTTTTATATTCAATTGACAAGAATATTACAAAAATGATGTTATGCCTTTATCAGAGCATTGTATTAGGAAGTAAATAAATAAATGACAACATGTCTCATTCTTAATGATGTTAAATTTAATCACTTGGGCAATTTTGTGACTGCCAGATTTGTCTACTATGAAGTTACTGGAACCTTCACAAGGAATACTGTTCTATTAACATGTTAGTTTTATCCCAATGAACCCATTTTGAACCATAAGAAAACAAACTTGTGTTTTTTAAGCCATTGAGTTTGTATTAATTTGCTTACAGTAGCAATAGGAAACTAATAATAATATTCGTATTATGAGTTAAAATAAAAAATATCCAATTTGCCAGATATCTCTGAAGGAAAAGTATTTGTATTGATCAGCATTTATGTCTTTCAAAAAGAAATTTGACTTAGTACTCTGGAAAATGAACCTCTAATTTTATAGAACACAGTAGATTGGAAATAGAGGATTTTTATCTGAAAATGTCAGCATTATACTTGCTTTTTTATTCCCAGTTCTGGTCCATTCCTGGATTGGAGGAACAATAGAACTTACTCAAAGAGATATAAATCAGAAAAAAACCTTTCAAGCAGGTTGGGAACATGAGTGAAGTGGAGAGCACATCAAATTACTCAGATTCCATAGCAACCAAGAAATTTTAGAAAACCACAAAAGGTAATCTAACTAAGTACTTTGCCTTAGTATTTAACTAAATAAAATATTCTATGTAAATTTACTTTTACTGCACCAAATATATGTGTTTGCATGCATATGGGTGCTTATATTTCTTTTCATAGTAAATTAAATATGGAATTAATGTTTTCATTTTATTGAAACTACAGATATTTCACACAATTGTTTTCTGTTGTTGATGGAGAACACAAAACAGATAATTATGAGAAAAATTATTTTTTTCTTAGACCACTGCAACGTTCTTTAATATCAATTTGAAGATATTGATATTAATCTCTGGGTTAATTTTTCAGAAAGATCAACTTCTTTTCCCCCAGCTTTATTGAGATATAATTAACATATAACATTGTTTAAGATGTACAACATGATGATTTAATATAGGTAACTATTATGAAATTATTACCATAATAATGTTAGTTAACATATCTATCATCTCACAGAGCTATCATTTTTTTTTGGTGTGGTGAGAACATTTAAGTTCTACTCTCTTAGCAACTTTCAAATATACAACACAATATTATTCACTATTAAATATTAAACAGCATGCCACGGCACACTGGTGTGCTCTGAGTTTTTAAAACATGCAATACCTGACTATTTAGTAAGGGGCGCTGACCTCTTTTCCCTTAGATTGTCAAATAAAAAACGACAACATTCAATACAACAATGCCATCCAGTATGAATGACTCAAAATTATATCATTTTTTGTCAGATCAGCAAAAATTATAATCTATTTTTTAGTGTGTTGCAGGATTTTATAATTAGTTTATGTGTGCCAAGAAATGAAAAAAGTTGAAAATTGCTGCTGTGTATTGCATCCCCAGAACTTCATCTTCTAAATGAAAACTTGTACCCTTTGATCAACATTTCCCTATTTTTCCCACCCTACAGCCCCTGGCAATCACCAATCTACTATGTGTTTCTATAAGTTAAACTTTTATAGTTTGCACATTTAGGGAGATCATACAGCATATGGTCTATTTCAGTTAGCATAATGCTTCCCATATTCACCCATATTGTCACAAATGGCAGGATTTCCTTCTTTTTCTGTGGCTGGAAGATATATCACATTTTCTTTATCATTCATCCATTGATGGAGGCTTAGGTTCTTTCCATGTCTTGGCTTTAGAAATAGTGCTGCAATGAGCATAGGGTGGTAGATATTTCTTTAAGGTGGTGATTTCATTTCTTTCAGATATATACCTTAGAAGTGGAATTGCTACATCACAGGGTAGTTCTACTTTTGATTTTTTGACGAAACCTCTACATTGTTGTCCACGGTGGCTGAATGAATTTACATTCTTACCAA